>NW_006383013.1:253236-272941 GCF_000327345.1 Myotis davidii | reverse complement strand
GGCTTGCGTGACAGATCTCAGGCCCCGGAGGCGCGGAGAGGAGCTCGCTAAATGCAGGAACTTGGTGCGGGAGGCCTCTTCCCCTTCTCCTTCCAGTGTGCACGGGAAAGTGGACATGGGAACTGCCCGCGCTGGGAGTTTGGGAACAGAGGTGCAGGGGTGGCAGGAAACGGGTAGAGCCCTAATTTAGAGTGTTTAGGGCGGGCGGGCTGGCCCCCACGGACCCCGGCGCTGCGGGTGCACCTCAGACCTGTCATCCTCTCACCGCCCCCGCCGGCCCGCGCGCTGAGGCCTGCGGAGCTCTCCCCGGGCTTCACCGGGTGCTTGGTTTGGTGGTGCCCGTGCCAAACGCGGGAGCCTGGGTTTTGTCTGGCCCCTGCATAAGGCTAGCTTGTTGGAGGTCGTCCTATCGCCTCCCCTATTCACACAAACAGAATCGTGTGCACCAGGTTGCCCCTCTAAGAGCCCCAAGCCAGGACTCTGGATGAGGGCCTGGTGCCTCCCTGGGGGCTTTCAAGCCTCAGCCCCCAGGAAAGCAGACCTGGAGGAGATACCTGCCACTCAAAGTGGAGGCCTCTGGGGATTCCAGCCCAACCTCCAGAGTGAGCTACTCTAGAAGGATGAAAGGGGAAGTTACCAGCCCCATTTAAAACTTTGTTGGTCAGAACTCTGTCGGCTACTTCCTGCTTCCACCATCCCACATGGGACCTGTGTGCCTGGCCCTGGGGCCGGCGGGATGGGTGGAGAGCTGGCTGGGATGACTATGAAGTCCTTGGTGGCACGTGTGTGCAGGGGATTGGGGGGTGGGCAGCGGGGGCGGGGGGAAGTCTGGCTTGCTCCAGCAGGGGGAGCCAGGTCTGGTAGGGGCCTGGAGGTCTGGCCTCTCTCCTTGTCCCTGCAGCTTCAGGGTTGAGATTGGATGTGTGGGTAACTGCAGCTCTGAGTAGAAGCTGCTCCTCTGGGCTCGGACCGAGGGGAAGAGGTCACCTGTCCTGCTCAGAACCTCCCAGAGATGGTGTGGCACATGCCCCTTTAGAGTCAGAAATGCACCCTGGAAATTTCCAGGAGGTATTAGACGGTTTCAGGATGAGGGGAAAGGAGAAACCTCCCCAGGTTGAGAATTCAAGGGCCCTTGTTTTTTTTTTCTGCTCTGGACACTGACTAACAGGGGTGTAAACATTCAATTACTGTGATAAACCACCTCCTTGCATGGCCCTGGCCCAGTCTCCACTGTAATTGGACTGGTCTCTGGTTGATTAGTCTGAGTAGCTCCCAGGGGACAAGGTGGTAAGGAACCTGGAGGGCACCCTCCCAGCCCCCCACCCACGAAGCTTGCTCTGGGACTGCCTGCCCACTTCCAGTGTGGCCTCTCCAGTGAACCCCTACCTCCTCTCTCAGCCCCTCACCCCACCCTAGGAAAGACTGCCCCTGGGGATGACAGTTCAACTTCTAAGTATGGGATTTAAAAATGGAGCCCTCGCTGGGTAGCTTAGTTGGTTACGCAGTGGTTCTCAACCTTCTGGCCCTTTAAATACAGTTCCTCATGTTGTGACCCAACCATAAAATTATTTTCGTTGCTTCTTCATAACTGTAATGTTGCTACTGTTATGAATTGTCATGTAAATATCTGATATGCAGGATGGTCTTAGGCGACCCCTGTGAAAGGGTCGTTCGACCACCAAAGGGGTCGCGACCCACAGGTTGAGAACCACTGGGTTAGAGCGTCCTGATAGGCAAGGTTGTGGGTTTGATCCCCTGTCAACATACAAGAAGCAACCAATGAAGCATAAATATGTGGAACAACAAATTGATATTTCTCTCTCTCCCTTCATCTGTCTCTCTCTAAAAATCAGTAATTTTTATTTTATTTATTTCGGTTAATCCTCACCTGAGGATATTTTTCCATTGATTTTAGAGAGAGGGGGAGAGACACAGAGAAACATCAGTGTGAGCAAAACACATCAGTTGGTTGCCTCCTGCACGGGTCCCAACCAGGGCTTGGGTCCAAGCCTGCAACCGAGGTACATGCCCTTGACTGGAATCAAACCTGGGACCCTTCTGTCCGAGGGCCAACGCTCTATCCACTGAGCCAAACTGGCTAGGGCTGGGCTACTCTTTTTAATAAATGGAGAGAGAGAGAGAGAGAGAGAAGACAATATGTAGTTACAGACTTAGCTGAGGACCTCCTGTGGCTCCAGAACCCAGGGAAGTTCTGCCCAGTGGAGTCAAGGCCTCTGGGCCCCTGAGTTGGGGGGAGTAAGAGAAGGACGGTGGGGGTGGTCACACAGGGCTTAGTGGCCTGGACGGGGAAGGGGCACAGTCCGGGACCCTTTGGCCTTATAGCTCCTCTCCTGTAGTTGGGTCTCTCAGAAGGAAACCTTGCTGGTGGTGGAGCAGGGATGGCCACAAGTAGCTGGGAGTTTCTTCCTTTCCTTCGTAGTCCTGTTTCAAATGCCACTTCTTGGAGAAGCCTCAGTCTTCTCCTCAACAATTATTTCCACTTTATGGAGTCATTTGTGTGTATACTGTAGAGTGGTAGTTAAAAACATCAACTCAGAGCCCAGCCGGTGTGGCTCAGTGGTTGAGCATTGACCCATGAACCATGAGGTCACGGTTCGATTCCTGATCAGGGCACATGCCCATTTTGTGGGCTCGATCCCCAGTGAGGGGTGTACAGGAGGCAGCTGATTGATGATTCTCTCTCATCATTGATGTTTCTATTCCTCACTCCCTCTCCCTTCCTCTCTCTGAAAACAAACAAACAAAACACCAACTCAGAGCTAGAGTCTCTATACCTCCTCCTTAGAATTGCAGCGAGGATTCTATGAATTAGTGTATATGTAAAGTCCTGAAAGCACATTTCAGCTTTATGATAGCCTCTGCTCTAGTGTGAGCGGTATTGTTCCCACAATGCCTGCCTCTAGTAGGTGTTCAGTATGTGTTAGTGAACAAATAAATGAAAGATTTCCCCTCAAAAATAATTTGGGCTTGGCATGTGGTGGGCTCAGTGAACCCTGCTGCTGGGACTCATGCTGCACCAGTGATCCTAGTGCTGGTGAACCCAGTTTCCTGGCACTGCCCTGTGGCCGGCCTTCTAGAGAATGCGTCCCAGTCATCCTGACCCCAGTAGGACCAAGTTCAGCTGTCTGCCTTTTGCTCCTCCAGGGAAGAGCTTCCTGCCTGGGACTCTGCTAACCTGGGCATTTCCTTTAGCCAGGCACATTGGCACCCGTCCTGGATTATATGCATGCATCAGTTTAGAAGCAGCCTGGAAACTCCATTCTTCCCTGACTCACCAAAGGTTGCAGGAAATGCAGCCAGTGGGCTCATTCTGTTGGAAGGGTTGTTTCAGCACCAAAGGACTCTGATTGTGGGGGTGAACTAAAAAAACCTGTGTGTGCTGGGCTAGCGCTATGTGGAATGTGCTGAAATCCCCAGCTCTTACTTAAGGGATCTGCATTTGCATTCAAAGCAACATCCAGGATACCCTGAGACTGTGAGCTCATTTTATGAATCAGAAGCATTACAGCATAACTTAGGTGTTAGAAACTGCTATTTGGAATCCAGATCGCCCTCCCTCCACCCCCAAAACACACACACACACACACACACACACACACACACACTAACAGGGGCTCTCACAGTCGTATACTTGGGAACAATAACAGCAGAACTTGTCCACCCCCACTTCCACCCCCACACTCAGAACACCATTCCTGGATGGTATGTGGACAGGACCCTGGGGAGTGACCGAAGGAAACCTGGCTGGTGCATGAGAACAAGGCCTGGGTAGACCTGGGTTCATGCTCCAGCCTCTCTACTTGCTGGATGGCTTGGGGCATTGCTTAACTTCCTGAACTTCAGTTTCTTCATCTATAAAATGAGGATGGTAGTAATACTTCACAGGGTTGCTATGAAGGCTAAAAAAGATCCTGCAGGCAAAGCAAGTGGCCCATAGTAGGTACTCAACAGGTAATGGCTAGCATTTCACCGGCTCCCAGCTAGTTCAGCTGTCTGCCTTTGGCTCCTCCCAGGGAAAAGGACATGAAGGATGTCCTGTTTCTGGTAGGAGGGCAAATGAAGCTTATTTTCTAACTTCCCAGGCCCTGGCCCCAACTGCCTAAATCGGCCCGACCCTGGTGCCTGTGCACCTTTGCAAGCAATTCTGTCCTTGCTCAGCTCAGCTTCCCAGAGATCAGATTGTACAATCGGGACTCTACCCGCCCAGGCCTCAGGCTGAACTGCTCACGTGGGTGGGAGGAAGGCTGCTCTCTCAGCCAAGGGAAAAGTCCCCTTGCCTTTGCTTCACCTGAAGCCGTTCTGTGTGACCTCAATGGAGTTTTTGGGTGGAGCCTGGGGTGGGAATTGTCCCTCCAAAGATCACTTTGGCTCTTTCACCAATTGAATGGAGAGAGAGGGTTGTCCACCAAGATATTATATAAGAAGAAAGTTGCCACATGTCAGAAAAGAGCTGGGGTTTTGCTGGGGTGGGGTTGTCTCCCGGGGGGACCCCGTTGCTGGCTGTGTTTTGCAGCGTCTGGTGGGGAGAAGAGCAGCGAGGGGCCTGAGGCTTTCCTGGCAGTGCTTTTTGCTCTGGCTCTGTCTGGAACATAGCCTGGTACTGCGGTGGCCTGGGAAGGTGCTCCCTGTTCCCTCTGCCTTTCTCTCCAGCCGCAGGGAGCTCTTGGTGTGAGCGTTATTTTTTCCAGGCAATGCTTCTTCCTCCACGGGTCTCAGGAAGGGGGGAGGGGAGCAGCCTGGGCAAAGTCTGTCCATTCCAGAGCTTAGAGAGAGAGAAGTATACCAGGCGTGCAGCCAGAAGGGGGTTCCCTCTGAGGCCACCCACCTTCTCGGGGGAAATGGGGTCCAGAGAGGAAGGAAAATGATGAGGGATTTCGATTCCCAGCTTTTTCCAGCAGTTGGGTAGACAGAAGCTCCAATCCAGACTGCTGTTGCCAGAATTTGCCAGTTCCCTGGAGGGGAAGGCCCCAGAGTTCAGAAAGGAGCTCAGTAAGGCTCAAGTGGTAAAACCGGCATCCCTGAGAATGCTTGTAGGTTGGTCGTTCTCCCCCTCCCTTCTCTCCTTCCTTCTCCTCCCCCTCCCTCTCCTCTTCCTCTCCTCCCTCTTGGAACATGTACCTGGCTGCAGCCCAGCTCCCCTTCCCCATCTGATCTTGCTCTGTCCGAACCCCCAGCCGGCCCTGGTCATAGCCTTGGGCTTCCCAGCTCCCCGGAGTCATCCCAGAGCCAGAAAACGTGTTGGAACATCTAGTCCAGCTCCTTCATTTTCCAGTGGGGAAGCTGGGAGGCAGTGAGTGCCTCGAGGTTCCCATAGACTGCCTCCACTTTCACCTGAGGAGTGCAGAAAGAGGAGCAGTTCTGTGGCCTGTCCCTGGTGCCTGCCCCTCCCAGTGTGGAAGTTGGGAGGGCCTCCTCAGTGCAGGAAGAGCCCAGAGGAATACTGTCTCGGCTCCTGGGTGTGGCTCAGTCCTCAGCTGGCTCCATAGTTATTTATTTGTCTGTTTGTGTGTATGTGAGTGAGTTCTGCGGTTGGGAGACTGGATCTGAGTGAAAGCAGAAGTACCCACGCTATGTCAGCTATGCAGCGCACAGATTGCACTCACAGGGACAGTCGGCCGAGGAAGAAAGGGGGCAGAGGCCCCTCTGCTCCGTGGCTGCTGGTGCTCTCTTTTGTCCCTGCAGCGGCGCTTGCACACTTGAGTGTAAACAGCCCTTCCATGTTGCTAGCAGCTGCCTTTCTTTGCTGGCTTTGGGCAGAAGAGGTGCCAAAAATAACCAGGCGGGCACTTCCACTTGTGGGACATTCACTGTGGTGGCTTCAGGACAGCCTTGCTTGCTCCCTGCAGGCCCGGGTTCCACTGGCCCCTGCTCAGACTTCCTGTGCCCCCCCAGCCTCCCTCAGGTGCTAGCACTTTCCTTTTTATTGTTCTTCTTAGAGTGAGCCCAGGAGGGTGGGGACCCCATTACAGGCCTAGAAGCTCTGCCAGGTATTATCAGGGGACTCTTCTTGTCCTACCATGTCCCTGCAGGCCCTGCTGGCACAGCTGAGTCCGGGGAAGGCGTGTGCCGGGTGTGCCCTCCTGGGCGCTTAGATTCCTTGTCCTGCTCCTGGCCAGTCCTGCCCTCAGCCAACTGTAGAACTGGAAGAATCAGACCATCCAGCCCCCACCTCCCGCCAGGTGGTGAAGACTGATAGTGATGCCACCCCTGCCCAGCACGGGGGAGAGGAAATCACATTTATTGGGTCCTTACCTGTGCCAAGTACTTCGTGTATATATTAACCTCATTTAATCCCACAATAACTGTGAGATGAAAACATTATTATGCCCATTTCCCAATAGGGAAACTAACAGGGAGGCTGATGACTAGAGAAGCCAGGACGTAGTCTGTTGGACCCCAAAGCCTGTCTCTTTCTAACGCAGCTCCCATACTTCTCCAGGCTATTTTTGTGTGCACAGGGAACAGTGCTTTGACCCTTGGAATGAAGTGCTGATGGTAGGAATTCAGGTACCATTAGACTGGCTGATAGTGGAGATATTTGGCTGGGAAGGGTGGGAAGACCCTCTGGAGCCTTTATCTGCAAACACTTCACAGCCAGAAGCCCAGCTGAGCCACGAGGCCTGCTGTGGAGGGCAACAGGCTGTGGGGATCAGCTATGTGGGTGGGGGTGGGGGGTGCTGGGGGAGTTGCTCAGGCATGTGAGGAGTGGGAAGGCTTAGTTTGGCCCTTCCAAACGGCTCCTCCTCCCAAACATCCCAGCCTCTGGCGCCCTGAGATTATCTCTGGGACCATAGGCTGGGGGCAGGTGGGTTCTTAGGTCTTCTTGGTGGCTGCTGGGTCTGACCCCGGGGCCCATTATTCCAGCTGGCTTGGCCCAGGTCCCAGGGAGTCTGGTTAGTGTGTGCTTGAGGCTTGGGCTGGATGTTCTGCTGGTGCCCAGTGCCAAAGGCCTCTGGGTGTATTTCAGGAACAATAAAGAACAAATCAACAGGGAGAAAAGGCCCTGCAGCAGCTGCTCAGAGACTGAAAAAACGAAAGGAATGTTTGAGCGTTTGGCAGAGGTCCTGGATCTTGACCAGGGCCTGAGAAAGGGCTTGACACTAACTAGATGGCTGGGCAAGCGAGGCAGGTGGCTCCCTGTGCCTACTCTGCAGCCCATCGAGGAGGCCCCAGGCAGGGACCTGCCCCCACCCTTGCTGGGTCTTGTGCTTCTTTTTTTTCTTTAATATATTTTTATTGATTTCAGAGAGGAAGGGAAAGTGGGGGAGAGAGATGGAAACATCAATGATGAGAGAGAATCATTGATCGGCTGCCTCCTGCACGCCCCACACTGGGGATCGAGCCTGCAGCCTGGGCATGTGCCCTGACTGGGAATCAAAACACAACCTCCTGGTTCACAGGTTGATGCTCAACCACTGAGCCATGTCGACTGGGCGTTTTTGTGCTTCTTGGTCACTGGCAGGTAAAGGGAAGCCATATTTTTCCCATCTTTTCTGCTCCAAACCAGCAGGATTCCACCAGCCCCCGGCCATCCGGTAGAGGAGCCTTGGCCCCTCTGGAACCGGCCAGGCAGGAGAGCCTGGGCTGATGAAACCACCACACCTAGACCCCCCTCCCCCACCTCCCTACTGAGAAGGACCAGGTCTGAAGGAGTGCTGGGTGTGAATATCCACCCAGGAGGCCCTGACCACAGCTCTCCAAGTCATCAGCCATGTGTCCTTGGACAAGTCGCTACCTCTCAGGGCTTCAGTTTCATCAGTTATGAAATAGAAATCTGGACCGGTGATCTAGGGAGTAGGCAGCTAGTATCTGTCTCCCTTACTCGGGATGTGAAATGATCGGCGTTTATTTAGGAATGTAAGTTCTTGAGAAGACACCCATCTGAAAGCCCTATGCAGAGAAGAAGGTGGCTATGGCTGGGGCTGATATTCAGTGGTGGGGACATTGGCACTAGTAGGAACCCAAGCCTGGAGCCGACTTGCTCCGGACTTCAGCGTGCTGGCGGAGGGGGACAGGAGTCTGGACCCCATGGGATTTGGAGCATCTGACGGGCAAGAGAGAGTCGGCTTTATTTTTTAAAGCTGTTAGCCAACCGTGGGGATGGGGCTGCCGAGTGTTGGAGGGGTGTGGCTTCCTCCTGAGCAGATGTTGAGCCTCCCACATGTTGACGCAGTGGTGGTAATCACCAGTAGCCTCTTCATCTTCAAAGCCACTCTCCTCCCGCCTCTCTTACCCACCTTACCTGACCAGTCACACTTGCAGAAAATCATGGAGTTTTTCAGGCTCTCCAGGGAGAAGATGCAGCAGCATCCATCCCAGACAGGGTGGTGTGGCGCCTCAAGCAGGAGGCTGAGCCTGAGGCCCTGGGGAGGAAGTTTCCAGATAGAATTCTGGGTTCCAGTGCTGGCCTTGCCTCTATACTCCTGTGGATTTCAAGCAGCTGATTTGACCCCTTGGACATTCAGGTTCCTCATCGAGAAAGGGGAGAGTAATAATACCTACCTTGCACTGAGGATTTAACAGGATCATGTGTGTAGTGTGCTTGGCACATAGGAGCACCCCCAAGAAATGTTAGAGGTGGTGAAGGTGGTGAAGAAGAAAGCCTTATTTTGGCGGTGCTGGGATTTCATCTTGGCTTCAAGCCCTGCCCAGTGTCTTGCCAAAGATGGGGTCTGCCTAAATGGAGACATGAAGCATTGTTATTGGAGTCCTTGATTCTGTGCCCTGCTTGCTCCTGGCTGTGTATCTATCTCCAGGCAAATTTATTTCCTTCTCTGGGCTGCTTTGTGGACAGAGGAATTGGACTAAGTGAACATTGACATCCTTTAATATTTGGAATCTGTTCAGCTTCCCCACTTGGGCCCTGCTTTGCTGGTTGGCTCTGAAGAGGTTTGCAGGCCACCTTTCCCCGTGTGCAGGCTCTTATTCCAGAGTGAGATCCTACTCTCCTGGCAGCTCCCCGCTCACCTCTGCAGTCCCCTCACATCAGAACCCTGTGGGCTCTCCCAGCTCCCCGGGGTTTTTATGGATTTCCCTGGTCTTGAGGGGAACCTGTTTCTGGTGGACTGGGACTGGGTCTTGTGAGAGAGTGTTGTATCCCGTGCTCAACTTGGAAATGCCCCCGAGAAAAGCAGCTGCAGGAGGGAGCGTGAGGAAGGGGAGCGTCCACAGCCGGTTTCTGTGGGGTTCTCACGTGTAGCGTTCCTTTTGAGGCCCACATGTATAGATTCGGGATTTTTCTAGAAGGATCACGGAGGGATTTTTCTGGATCTTGCTTCTTCCACTTTAACCGCAGGGCCTCAGTTTCTCTCTCTAAAATGAAGACAATAAGACACCTTGATGGGAAGTTTGGAAGCATGGGTTAGGGTGTGTCATGTGCCTGGCACGGGGGAAGTGTACACATGTTAGCTTCCTTCTTTTAGGAAGGATTTGCCTTTTGGATCTTCTGTAGACTGGTTGGGGGAGTGAAATATTTGCATGTGACCATTTTCCCAAGGAGAAGCAGGGCTGCCTAGCAAGCTGTTACAGCCCCAAGGACCTGTGCCTCCCCTACTTTTTAATTCTGGGCTCTAACTTGGAGCCAGGCTCAGTGTGTGCTCAGTGTGGGGATGGGAGAGGCGTTCGCAAAAGTCGGAGATCTGAGGCCTCCTGGGGCTGTGCAGGTGTGGAGTACACGGTCTGAGTAAGGAGGGAGTGGCCTTTCTGAGCTGTGAGAACTTGACAGGCTCCTTTTAGCCTTTATTTCCTGCGAATTCCCCAAATTTCCTCCCGTTGATTTCTAATTTTACCTTATTGTGATTGGAGAACATATTTAGTATGACTTCCACCCTTTTAAATTTATTGAGGTTTGTTCTGTGGCATAACTTAGGTTATATCCTAGAGAACATTCCATGTGCTCTTGAGAAGAATTAGTATTCTGCTGTTGTTGGGTAGAATGTTCTATAGCTCTCAGGGCTAGTGCTGTGTAGTGTTCAAGTCTTCTATTTCCTTGCCAATCTCTGTTTATTTGTTCTGCCCATTATTGAAAGTATAATATTGGAGTCTCCAACTAATTATTGTTGAATTGTCGATTTTTCCTTTTTATTCCGACAGTTTTTTTACTTCGTGTATTTTTGGGATTCTGCTGTTGGGTGCGTATACCTTTATAATTGTAATATCCTCTTGATGGATAGACACTTTTATCATTATAAAATTTCCTTCTTGGCCTCTACTAAGAATTCTTGTCTTAAAGGCTAATTTGTCTAATATTTACAGTCATTTCAGCTCTTTTAATTGCTGTTGGCATGGTGTATATTTTTCCATCCTTTTACTTTCAACCTATGTGTGTCTTTAAAGTGTATGTCTCTCTTTTTTTTGAAAATACATTTTTATTGGTTACAGAGAGGAAGGGAGAGGGAGAGGGAGATAGAAGGAACATCAGTGATGAGAGAATGTTTGAACAGCCACCTCCTGCACACCCCTTCCTAGGGATTGAGCTCGCAACCGGGGCATGTGCTCTGATGGGGAATCGAACCACGCCTTCCTGGTTCATTGGTTGAAACTCAAGTACTGAACCACACTGGCTGGGGGAAGTGTGTGTCTTTCATAAACAGCCTATAGTTGGATTGTGGATTTTTTTAACCCATCATCTCAACTTCTGCCTTTTAATTGGAATGTTCAGTATATTTACATTTAAAGTAATTATTGACAAGGTGGGATTTTTGTCTGCCATTCTGCTATTTGATTTCTATCTGTCCATGTCTTTTTGTTTTCCTGTTGCTGGCTTCGTTGTGTTAGATATTTTTGAGTGTTTTTTATATATTTTTTTTCAGCTGCCTCCTGCACACTCCCCACTGGGGATGTGCCCGCAACCAAGGTACATGCCCTTGACCGGAATCGAACCTGGGACCTTTCAGTCCGCAGGCCAACGCTCTATCCACTGAGCCAAACCGGTTTCGGCGTGTTAGATATTTTTGAGTGTACCATTCCTGACCTGTAAAATGAGACAGAGAGGAGTGGGGGTTAAATGAGATGCGCTTAGCACAGTGCCTGGCAGACAGTATAGTGCTCAGTGGACATGGGCACTTGGTTGTGCCTCAGGCACCGAAAGAGCCACGGCCAGCCGTAGGGCTGGCTGAGAGCAAAGAGCACCCACGGCTCCGTGGGCCCCCTCATGTTTCCTGGGCAGGCACAGCGCTCTGGCAGGCGGCTCCTCTGGGGAGTGAGGAGCAGTGGGTCCTTGGAAACTGCTTAATGCCAGCTGCTGGCCCTCTAGCCTCTCCCCTGCTCCAAGTCTTGGGCACCCCCTGGGCTGCTTAGGAAGCCTTGCAGATTCCCCACCTGAGCCGCCCTCCCCCCTCAGCAGACCCATGAACCCACCTCTCAGGTTTGGGAACCACGGCTCAACACAGACAGGCAGCAGGGCGTGACAGAGACCTGGTTTGGAGTCAGCAGGCTTGGATTCAAATCCTGGCTTCTCACTCCTGAGCTCAGAATGTGACCTGGAATAAGTTAGTTTCCAGAGCCAACCTTTCCTCATTTCTCAGATGGGAGTAAATGGTTGCACAGTAAGCATTGGACATGCAGGCAGTGCAGGTGCTATTTCATATGGCAGTGGCTTATAACAACGAGGTTTCTTTGATTCCTGGATACAGGCCCTGTCCCCACTTCCCTGGGCTCCTAAGTTCCTCACAGGCAAGAACCAATGAATAGTGGCTCCTGGACAGACACCTGGTTACCTGACAAACAGTCCGCTGCCCTCCCCATTGAGCCACACTGCTTCCGGGCCCTGCTTCTCCCAGCCTTGGTGCAGAAACAGAAGGGAATTGCCTGGCTGGCGTGGCTCAGTGGTTGAGTGTGGACCTATGAACCAGGAAGTCACCGTTGGATTCCCAGTCAGGGCACATGACCGGGTTACGGGCTCCTTCCCCGCTGTGGGCGTGCACGAGGCAGCCAATCAATGATTCTCTCTCATCATTGAGGTTTCTATCTCTCCCTCTCTCTTCCTCTCTCTGAAATCAATTTTAAAACATATTTAAAAAATAAACAGAAGAAAAAAAAAATAAACAGAAGGGAATTGAAGAAGCATTATGAGATAGTGGTTAACACTGGGCAAGGGCATGATCATCCAAAAAGACTAAGGAAAGCATGTGCTGGAGGACTGCCTGGAGGAGGTAGGCCTTGAAGGAAGGCAGTTTGTCAGAGTGGAGGGAGAGGTTCCAGGCAGAGGAAACAGCTCCAGAAAAGGCCCCAAATCAGGAAACTCTCGCTGGGGTGATCTGTTGTGTATGTATCTCCAGCCCCTGCACGGGACACCTTGCATTACAATCTGTGCTCTGTGTCTCTCCTCCACTCCTCTGTGCAGTTGGGACTGTGCCTTGTCTCCCGTGTCTCCCCAGAGCCTAGTGCACAACAAATGCTTGTGGAGCGGATGAAGGGGCCGTGAGCAAACCTCTGGTGCTGCAGAGGCTGTCTGTGTGTTGGGTGTGGGGGACCGTAGGCAGGGCGAGGCCCCAGTGGTGGTCCCCTCTGTGTCTTGCCCAGGGCGGAGACCTGCTGGGGAGCCAGGCCTTTCCGAAAAGGGAGCAGTCTCCGGTCGGGTGAGCCCTGTAGAGCACAGAGAGGGTTGTGAGGAGACCAAGGGCTCCACCCGGCCCGTGAGCCCCCCTCTAAAGGTTCAGTCCCTGAGGTCCTGGCGGTAGGGACAGTTGCTGCATGTCTTCTAGAGAGAGCCTGACCCCCCCAGCTTCCACCCCACCTCCCCTGGGTTCCAGAGCTCTGTTGGGAGGGGTTTTCCTGGGCTGCCTGTGAGCCTCGAGGCTCCGTCCTCCCCTGGCTCTGCCTGGGACTGTGTGTTTTCTCTGCCTCAGCTTCCCCTCGAAGAAACGGGCCTGGTTATCTTGGCTTTTCATGAGCATCCTGGGGATGTTTGCGGGCACTGGGGGAGGGGGATAAGGGAGGTAGCCACCTGAATGAAACCCTGAGAATGCCTCATGAGGCAAGGTTCCCCTCTCACAGGATCCCTTTAAAAGCTCCTCAGTGCTGGCATTTAAAATATATATATATTTTAAATATAATAATATAATATATATATTATTTCAGAGAGGTAAGGGAGAGGGAGAGAGAGAGAAAAAAACATCAGTAATGAGAGAGAACCATTGATTGGCTGCCTCCTGCAGGCCCCACACCGGGGATCAAGCCTGCAACACAGGAATATGCTCTGACCGGAATCGAACTGTGATCTCCTGATTCATAGGTTGACGCTCAACCCCTGAACCACGCCGGCCAGGCTAGCGTGGCATTTTTATAATCAAAGCTCTAACAGCAGCCGGCTCGAACCCTGGCTGAGCCTTTTGAGCCTGATCAGCTTGACCCTGAGACCCCTGGGACCTGTGGCTCCCTGGCCCATCTACCTGGCCTCTGCCTTCCAGAGCTGAAGTTCAGTCTGGAGAATGATGATAACCTAAGACTCTCTCTAAACTAGAAGTGGGCAGCTGGTAAGGCCTGCTCTTTCATGCCCCCAGGGGAAGTGACACTTCTAGGAGGCAGGTCCTCCTCTTTGTAGCTGGTGCCTCCTCCCTTATCGGTTTGCAAACCCCGCGAGAACAGGATTTGTGTGTCCAGTGGCTCGGAGAAATGGGGCCCTTCAGCCTAGCTGTGAACTGCAGTTACAGGGGGACATACAGCACTGCAAATGAGGGCACTGTGTCCAGAGGAAGGTCTATCTAGGACAGGGGTGGGGAACGCTCGGCCTGCGAAATCTTTTGGTCTGGCCCTGCCAAGGCATTAGGGTGAGTTAATTAAAGGTTTGACCAAATATAGCAGGCTGATTTTTAAGTTGATAATTGTGTATGGCCCTCGAATGATGTTATAAATATCCAAAAGGCCTTTGACAGAAAAAAAGGTTCTCCACCCCTCATCTAGGGCCTGGGCAGCAACCAGGATGGCAGTTCCAGGCCACATGCCCAGTTTGGCTGTAGCCAGAGGCCTCAGAGTATCTGAGAGAGCTTTTCAAGATGTGAGCCTGGGCTGCAGGGCCAGCTGGGCCGTGCCGGGCTTCCCTAGGAAGGACGCCTCATCACTGCCCCCCTGGCTTCCTAGCCAGACAGCTTGGTGTCCTGAGGCCCAGCTCAGCCATATCAGGACGCACAAGGAGACAGACCCGCAGGCTCATGTCCCTGGCTGTGGTCTCAGCAGAGGAGGAAGCCTTGGGGGAAGAAAAAATGAGGCAGGGGCAGTGACAGGGCTGGCGCTTTTCCGGTTGGCCTGCCTGTGATGCGGGGCAGCAAGTGACAGCCAAGGGGCAGGTAGCTTGTGGACCGGCAATTGGAGAAGGATTTGTGTTTAGCTTAGTTCAGTGGTCGGCAAACTGCAGCTGGAGAGCCACAGTTTGCCAACCACTGGCTTAGTTGATGAGGGCCTGGGGCCTTTGATGGGGTGGGATGGGAAGGGGTGGTGGTTAGGAGGTGGGGCCTTTCCACTTTATCTCAGCATCACGGGAACTCTGATCGGGGAGACTAGAAATCAGGGTGGACACGCTGGCTGTGAGCAGTACCTCTGCCCAGGCATGGCTCTGACTCACCTTGGGTGCAGTCTTGAATGAGCATCCCAAGAGGCAGATACAAGCCAAGTTCCAAGAACAGTGTTCTGCAGCTGGCAAGTTACTGGGGACAAGGAAATACCTACCTGGAATGTACTGTGCTAAGTGTCGTGGTAGGCACTGAGGAGGCGTTACGGGCTCATGGTGCAATTCCTGGCTTATCCTTGGGGTGAGGGGAGATTTTTCCATGGGAAGTAGTCTAAGGCCTGAAGGATGAGGACTTGGCCAGATGACCAAGGTGGAAGGTGTCCTAGGCAGAGGCACTGCCTGGTCGAAGACCTGGAGACAAAGCAGGAACAGCACGTTGAGACAGGAGCAGCACTGAATGGTGACTCAGACGTGGCGGGTGAGAGAGGTGGCAGGAGCCCGTCTGCAGGGACTTATGGGCAGGACAGGAAGTTTGGGCTTTGTCCTATGATAGCCTCTTTGGTGCTCAGGGAACTGGCTGCTTAGACGTTTTGGGCCTTGTTGGATGCCCTACTTGGGTTAGAGATGCATGAGCTCTGACTCTCCCTCTTCCTAGTGTATGTTGTGGGGTAGGGGTGGCCCTGGTTGTAAGAGCAGGAGCTTGGAACATTAGCTCCAAGGGTCAGGGGGGTCCCCACATCAGAGCTGAGCCATTGGCCGCTGGCACCAAGCTGGGCACCTCCTTCCTGGCCTGTGTGACCTTGACTCACAACGGTCTTTTCTCTCAGATGGACACACTGAATGCCCCAAGCATGTAAGTGTCCTTGGTCCCCTGATTGGTCATGGCTTGGTCCCATCACCCTGTGGAGAGGGCTCACTGGACTCTCCCAGCTACTGCTGGGCATGCGGCAGGGTTGCTGATGGCACATGGGGAACGGTATGTGTTCATGTTGCCATCCTGGGCGGGCATGGTGTCACAGGACGCCCAAGGCCTTTCCAGCACCTTCCCTCATGTGTCTGCAAAACACATATGCAGGTTCGGCGTTGTTTTCTTTTCTTGGCGCACAGTACTTTCTTCTGCAGAGGGAAACTCCTTCTCACCATTGATCCTCCTCAAAGCCTCTCAGGTCCCCAGCCTCTGATGACCAGACTCTTACCTCGTCTTCTGCCCAGGGTACCTGTGGGTCTGACCGGGGACTGACTGGTTGCAGTAGTGAGGCGCCTGCAGGAAGGGAAGAGTGAATGGAGCCATGACAGACAGTCAGATTGAGAGAGTGGGTTGCCGTGCCTGGGGCCCCATGGTGACTGGGTTTCCTTTTGCTGTGTTCCTGCCTCTGATGTCAGAGGCCCTGCAGCTGGTCCTGGGGGTGAGCTGCCTGCAGGAGTTCCTCATTACACCCTCTTTCCTGCAACTTTGGGGAGTTAGCCCACAGGTCGGCAACCTTCAGAAGAGATGGCTTCCTTCCTTTTCCTCAATGTGAGGAAGGCCAGGCTGACTTGCACTGGGGAGAGGAGGAGTGGGGCTAGGCAGAAGAAATGGGAGGAAGTGCTCAGTCCTGGCCAGAGTTGCAGGCTGTGACGTACCAGTGGGGTAGGAGATGGAAGCCCCACCAGCAGCGACCAGAGGCGGGTGGGCTTGCAGGGGCTGGGGAGTCCAGGCCCAGAGGGTGGGCCCGAAGTGGCCCGAAGTGGCCCGTGCAGCCTCAGACCTTCCTGCAGGTGGACCTCACACACATGCTGGTCTCTGTGGTGAGCCCCCGCCTCTTCCCTCCCTTTATGTAGGACTGCGGGTCTCAGCTGGCCTGGGGGAGCTTAGAAGAGGTTTACCTGCCAAAGGTTCAGGCAGGGGCGGGGGCTTCCCAGGGACAGTGAGAAGGAATATCTGTGTCCAGAAATCCTTGCTCTGAGATGTTGGGGAGGGAGCTGTGAAAGGAAGGTGTGCAGAGAGGAACCTGGTGTCTTAGTGGCATGTCTTGGGGATAAGGAACAAGAGCTTGGTCTAAGAGTCAGACACACCAGGGTTCAAGTCCTGGCTCTGCAACATAATTAACATGTGATCATTGGCAAGTGACGTAGTCCCTCTGCGCCTCATCTAGCTCACCTGTGCAATGAATGTTAAAGATAATGCTTTGGCTTCATGCTGCTTTATAAAGCTGTTGTGGGAATTAAACACATATAAAAAAAAGCACTTAGGAACTGCCTGGTACAAATACATTATTATTATTATTATTATTGTTATTATTATTATTAACAACTACTACTGCTGCTATTTAGTGGCCTGCTGCCTTCCTCCCCTCCTGCCTCCAGGATTCCCAGGCATCTTCCACACTCCTCTCCATTCCCCAAATAATGACCTTCCTTTTCAGGGGATCCTAGGTCTTTGTGTCCGTGATCAGCACTCTTAGCCCAGCCAGTGGGGGAGACAGGGAGGCCTCTGCCAAAGCTTCTGGGGGAACTCAGCCTCCCCAGAATTGGCCCCTGGATTTCTTCTGAGCTGCTGGCCCTCCTTGATGTGCAGGGTCAGTGGTGGGAGGCAAACGGCTGAGCTTAACCCCTCTGGGCCTGACCAAGTAGCTGCAGGTGTGCAGGTGGTCGGACCTGGGGAGGTGGGGGCAGGGGCAGCTCTGCCTGGAGCCCCATTCACAGACTCCACTTCCACCTCTCCCGGCCCAGCGTGCAGAGCCTGCCATCCTGGGCCTGGTGTCTGGGTGCCCTCCCAACGGGCACACGCACACGTGCACCACGTCCCATCTGCCACGTGGGCTCTCCCTCACCCCAGACTGGCGCGTCTCACTAGGGTGACAGGGCTGTGGTGGGGGGCGGGGTGATGTCTGTGTACTGTTGGTGGAGGAGAGGCCCCAGTTGAGATAAGCGTGTACGCGCCTGAGAGGCTCCCAGCCCCTGGGAGACACGTGGACCTTCCAGCCTCCCCTGGGCAGCTCCGCTCCCCTCCCCTTCCCTCCCCTCCCCTCAGCTTGAGCACGTTCTTCCTGCTTCTGTCTTGCTTCTGCAGACTCGTACCTCTAGTTGGTTCCTGCCAGTTGGAGAGGCAGAGCCGGACTCCTGTAGCCAGGACAGCCCCATCCTGCAGCTTGGAAATGGCACCCGGGGTTATTTTCAGTCTGGGGCGAGCCTTTGGTTTCTGCTCCGCATCGGGGTGATTGTCAGGGAATGAGAGTTTAAAGCAAGAGAAAGGGGTTTGTTCAAAGGTGCTTCCGGTGGCCCCCAGCACTCTGCTGGGCCAAGGTGCCTCGGTGCCCTCCTAGCCGCTCGCTCTCCTCCAGTTTCCACGTGTGAAGAACAGGGGGTGCCAACGGGGAGAGCCTCCCTCACTTCGGGGCTGAGAGCTGAGGAAGGAAATGGAGGAGGAAGTTCCTCCCCTTCTGGGTGCCAGTGAAAGTGAAAGGCACGCAGGGGCCGGAGTGAGTCACCAGCGCTGGGAGGGAAGGGCTGGGAGCTGCGGAAGCCTGCGCTGGAGTGATAGCACCCGGCCTCCCTGGGGCCGGGGCATCTTGGGGTGTAGCCGGGACTTCATACCAGCACCTGCCCGGTACCGCCCAGCCCCAGCCCTCCTCTGCTCTCCGGGGAACTCCTGGGCTGCTCACAGCGACCTGCAGCGTCTGGGGGTGAGGGCTGAGGGCAGATGCATTCCTAGGGCTTCCCTAGCCCCCCTCTCCTCCCCTCCCGGCCCGCCTGGCTCAGGACCAGAACATTAATTAACCTGGGGAAGAAGTGAGTCATGCAGCTCCCACCCTTACCAACTTCCCTCAGGGAGGAAACTATAACCATTTCTGAAGAAAGTCTTTGAAAATGCATGCAAGTTATACACGTAAGTTATCACTTACACCTAAGTAATAAAAATACACATAAGTTATGCTGGTCTTGGTTGTATGTTCTGTAGCAGGATATATAGAGCAACCTGGTTCTTTTTTCTCTCTTTTTTTAAATCAAGTTAGAAGACAGACAGAAGCGCTTGAGTCACACCATGTCCTAGAGAGGCCTTCCGGACTCGAGGTCCAGCAGTCTGCTCCCTCAGCGTCATACCTTTGCTCTTTGGCAGTAGAGGGGGCGGGGAGGGGTGAACACTGCTGACCAGCTGCGATGTGGCATCCCGCCTCCAGCCTGCCAGGGCTGCAGAACAGGTTCCTGTGCTAGTTTGGGGAAGACTCTGGCAGCCACCCTCCCAGCCAGCAGCTCCTCCCAGGGGCGAGGCCAGGACAGCACACACCCTTCAGCTGGAGAGCCAGACATTATGTCGTGGTGCCTCACCTGCCCGCTGGTCGTGGTGCCAAGGACCTGAGCCTAGTCTTGAGGCCTGGACTCTGCAAGGACCCGGTGGGCTCCTGACTCTGGGACGGCACAGTTGGGAATGACCCCTGTTCTCTCCACTTTCTGTCTGCGATGTGCTTGGAGCATCGGACGAGGCATTGGCTGAACAAATGCTCCTTCTGGCTCTGGTGGGGAGGCCACGCCTGGACAGGTGGGAGAGGACCAGGCCGGGCTGCCCAGTGGACTGAGGCCTGGCTGACGAGGGCAAGGAACCGGGACACGGCCTTCGTTGGCCCTTTTCCCGGCTTGACCGCCGGAGCTCTGGCTGGATCGCAGCCCCCATCCCCGTGGCCGATGCCTTTGTGCAATTCACAAATTACACCACATGCAGCAGGGCCTTGGAGGCCCCTCCATCGTCCTTGTGCTGACGTCTGGGGCATCATGGGAGGCTGTGGCTGACCCTGTTGCTATGCTTCTGTCTGCAGGCTCCAGGACCCCGCGGAGCATCATGAACTGGGAAGCGTAGACAAGCTCACACGTGTCTCGGTGAAGAGAGAGGAACCGCCAACAGCCCTTCCTCCCTGTGCCTGACCACATCACCCAGCACTTTTTCCTGCCCCTGTTCAGCTCCCACGGCTCCCGGACCAGGGGGCTCCCAGCAGGACCTTCCCCTAGGGGATGGGCAACTGGTAAAGTTAGGTCTCATTCCCCCCAGGCCGGCCCAGTCGGCCACACCATGAACCTCCAGGCCCAGCCCAGGGGTCAGAACAAGCGGAAGCGTTGCCTCTTTGTGGACCAGGAAGCAGCTGCCAAGGAGCAGCCCCCACCCCTGCAGGCCCCACCACAGCCCCCGGCCCCTCCACAGTCCACCCGAGTGAAGGAGGAGCCTTACTTCGGGCACGAGGGTCCCACAGGGGCTGCCCCTGCCTC
>NW_006383013.1:247317-253185 GCF_000327345.1 Myotis davidii | reverse complement strand
GGTTGGCAGCAGCAGCCGGGCCAGCCTCCGCCCCACTCCACGTGGAACTGCCACAGCCTGCCCGTCTACAGTGGACCCAAAGGGAGCCCCCATCCCGGCATGGTCGCCGCCTATTATAACCACCCGGAGGCACTGAAGCGGGAGAAAGGAGGGGGCCCACAGCTGGACCGCTACGGAAACAGCGTGCGGCCCATGATGCCACAGAAGGTACAGCAGGAGGTGGGGCGGCCCCAAGCGCCCTTGAACTCGTTCCATGTGGCCAAAAAGCCCCCAAACCAAACGCTGCCCCTGCAACCTTTCCAGCTGGCGTTCGGCCACCAGGTGAACCGGCAGGTCTTCCGGCAGGGCCCACCGCCCCCCAACCCCGTCGCTGCCTACCCGCTCCAGAAGCAGCAGCAGCAGCAGCAGCAGGCGGCCCTGCCCCAGATGCAGCTCTTTGAGAACTTCTACCCCATGCAGCAGCCGCCCTCTCAGCAGCCCCAGGACTTTGGCCTGCAGCCGGCCGGGCCACTGGGGCAGTCCCACCTGACTCACCACGGCATGGTGCCCTACCCCTTCTCCCACAACCCTGATATGAACCCCGAACTGCGCAAGGCCCTCCTGCAGGAGTCGGCCCCGCAGCCCGTGCTACCTCAGGCCCAGATCGCCTTCCCCCGCCGCTCCCGACGCCTCTCCAAGGAGGGCGTCCTGCCTTCCACCGCCCTGGATGGGGCTGGTACCCAGCCTGGGCAGGAGCCTGCCACCAACCTGTTTCTACATCACTGGCCCCCGCAGCAGCCGCCCCCAGGCCCCCTGGGACAGCCTCATCCGGAAGCTCTGGGATTCCCGCTGGAGCTGAGGGAGTCGCAGTTGCTGTCTGACGGGGAGAGACTGGCACCCAATGGTCGGGAGCGAGAGGCTCCCATCATGGGCGGCGAGGAGGGCATGCGGGCAGTGGGCGCCGGGGACTGTGGGCAGGTGCTACGGGGTGGGGTGATCCAGAGCACGAGAAGGAGGCGCCGGGCGTCCCAGGAGGCCAATTTGCTGACCCTGGCCCAGAAGGCAGTGGAGCTGGCCTCACTGCAGAACACAAAGGTAAGAGTGGCGTGGGGTGGGAGCCGAACCTGGCAGAGGGTGTGGGGTGAGCTGTGTGTGGGGAGAGCAGGGACTGTAGGCCCACGAGGGCACTTGTCTCACGTCATTAAAGGAAATGAAGGAACCTGTACATTTCAGGGAATTCTGAACTCCCTGCATGCAAAGAATCTCTACCTCGGTGCATCTGTAACCTGAAGGGAGATGAGGTTTATACAGGTGCAGGGATGCAGGCAGGAAGTGCACGTACCTGCATTTCCAGATCCAGTGTGCTAAATGTTAGCAGCTAAAAGACAAGAACGTAGTAGTCATTACACAGGTGATTTTACTTGTCAAAATGCATCGAACTGTAATTAAAAATAGGTGCCTTTTATTGTGTCAATTATACTGCAATAAAGTGGATTTAACAGAAAAGGCAGTGACAGTGGGGGGAGAAGAATGAACAGAGTGTGAGCATCCATATCGTACTTGGAGTTCCTTACACTTGGTCACAAATAATTTGATAGGGATGCTGTCATTTATCCCATTTTATTGCTAAAGAAATCCCCAATGGGATTTCCCAAGGTCGTAAAGCTAGCATAGAGGCCTCATATCTGACTCCAAAGCCAGTGTCGGCCCCTTCCTCTACTTGAGGTCTCAACCCCCGATGCCTGTAGGGCCAGGCTGATCTGTAGAAGGCTGTAGAATCTGACTTCATTCCAGCCAGCTGCCACTGGGAAAATAGATATACAAAGACCACCCTTACCTGCCACAAGTTCTCTGCTTGCTTTCTTTTACAGAGATATGTTTTAAATATTTAGATAGTTTTTTATATATTCCACTCACTCACTGTGCAGGCCAAGCAAAGTACATCAGTAAGGCACGTGTGGCCTGAGATGGCCATCCGGGGTCCTACCACAGGCTAGGATGGGGAACCTGGCAGAAAGGAGGTGATAGAGGGTATTTGGAAATGTGGTGGGAGAAAAGGTGGTCAGGGTAAAAGGCCAGGTGATCAAAGACCATTGGGAACCATCATAGGTGTTCGAATCCCTGAATTGAATGGGACTAGGGATTCTCGGCCAGCACATCGGACTTACCTTCCGAACCTCACCTCCGTTCTCCCTCCCTTCCCTTCTCCAGGATGCCAATGGCTCTGAGGAGAAGCGGAAAAGTGTGTTGGCTTCAACTGCCAAGTGTGGGGTGGAGTTTTCTGAGCCTTCTTCCGTAGCTGCCAAGCGAGCGCGGGAGGACAGTGGGATGCTGCCCCTCATCATCCCAGTGTCTGTGCCTGTGCGGACTGTGGACCTGTCTGAGGCGGCCCAAGCTGGAGGTGTTGACGAGGATGGGAAGGGTCCTGAACACAACCCTACCGAACACAAGCCGTCGGTCATCGTCACCCGCAGGCGGTCGACCCGTGTCCCCGGGACTGATGCCCCGACTCAGGTATGAGAGGCTCCCCCTGCAAAAACCTCCACTACCCGAGTGCTTCTGGGACCTGGGACCCTCTGGGGAAAGGACAGTGTGACTGAAGGAGCAATTCAAGCAACCCATGGTGATAACTATTTCTGTTTTCCAAACCAAACTGGACAAATGCACTATGGGGGACAATGAGACAGTTTTATACTTGTAATTGGGACTGTCTGGGAAAATACAGTGTGTGTGAATGTCTTCCATTTCAGGTCACCAAATTTTGATAGGGCCTATAATATGGGTCAGGCCTTGTGCTAGGCACTGGGATGTAAATGTTTGCTGCTTCTGTTGGTGCAAACATGCGTGTTGAAATCTCCTACTAAAATTGAGCTTTTGTCCATTTCTTCTTTTAGTTCTGATGGTGGTGTTTTATACTTTTCTTTTTAATTGATTTTTTACAGAGAGGAAGAGAGAGTGATAGAGAGTTAGAAACATCGATGAGAGAGAAACATTGATCAGCTGCCTCCTGCACATCCACTACTGGGGATGTGCCGGCAACCAAGGTACATGCCCTTGACCGGACTTGACCCTGGGACCCTTCAGTCCGCAGGCCGACGCTCTATCCACTGAGCCAAACCGGTTAGGGCTGTCTTATACTTTTTTTAAAAAACATTTTTATTTCAGAGAGGAAGGGAGAGGGAGAGATAGAAACATCAATGATGAGAGAGAATCATTGATGGGCTGTCTCCTGCAATCCCCATACTAGGGGTGGAGCCCGCAACCTGTGCATGTTTCCTGACGTGAATCAAACCTCAACCTCCTGGTTCATAGGTCGATGCTCAACCACTGAGTCATGGGCTGTTTCATACATTTTAATTGATGTTGTTAGTTGCATATTCATTTAGAACTTGATTAGACACTTTTCACTATGAAATGTTTCTTTTTATCTTCAGTAATCTTTTCACCTTTTAAAGTCCACTTTGTCAGATATTTAGCTTTTGGGGGGGGGGATGTGTATCTCTTCTTTTTTTTTTTTTAATCCTCTTTTCCCATTGATTTTTAGAGAGAGTGGAAGAGGGAAAGACAGAGAGAAATATTGATGTGAGAGAAACACATCAATTGGTTGCCTCCTGCATGAGCCCTGACCAGGGCCTGGGCTGGGGAGGAGCCTGCAACCAAGGTACATGCCCTTAACCAGAATCGAACCTGGGGTCCTTCGGTCCGCAGGCTGACGTTCTATCCACTGAGCCAAACCGGCTAGGGCTCTTCTATCTTTTTACTTTATGCCTTTCTGTATCCTTCCGCTTTTTATTTTTTCTCATATCACCAGGCTTCTATCTCAGATTATTGAGGTGCTGGCTGGAGAGCATCCTTAGTATTTCCTGTAGTGTGAGTCAGTCAATGATGAATTTTATTATCTTTGTCTGAATATGTTTTATTTCATCTTCATTTTTGAAAAATAATTTTGCTAGGTAGAAAATTCTGTGTTGGTAGTTATTTTCTTTTGGCAAATTTAAAGAAAGCATTCTAGCCCTGGCCAGTGTGGCTCAGTTGGTCGAGTGTTGTCCTATACACTGAAAGGTTGCCAGTCTGATTGCTGGTCAGGGCACATGCCCAGGTTTCGGGTGTGTGTGGGAAACAGCCAATTCGTGTTTCTCTCTCATGTCCATGTTTCACTCTCCCTCCCTCTCCTGTCCTCTCTCTCTAAAGCAGAGGTTCTCAACCTGTGGGTCACGACCATCGGAAAACACATATAGCGTATCAGATATTTACATTACAATTCATAACAGTAGCAAAATTACAGTTATAAAATAGCAACGAAAATAATTTTATGGTTGGGGGTCACCACAACATGAGGAACTGTATTAAAGGGTCGTGGCATTAGGAAGGTTGAGAACCACTTTTAGGCTAAAGTCAATAAAAACACATTTAAAAAAAGATAAAGATATCATTGTATTGTCTTCAGGCTTACATTGTAGTTACAGTGTTGAGAAATCACCATACGCCATATCATTGCTCCTTTGAATGTGAGGTGTCTTTTTATTTTGTGTATTTTTTAAGATTTTTTTTTTTTGTCTTTCATTTTCAGCAGTTTTGCTGTTACACCTAAATGTGGTTTTCTTTGTGCTTCTCCTGGTTAGAGTTTGTAGCGCTTCTTGAGTATTTCTTCTGCCCCATTTTCTCTCTCTCCTACTTCTGGAACTCTGGTTACACATCTATAAGAGCTTTTCACCATGTCCCCTCTTTTGTCCGTCATGTACTTTTCTATAGTTTTCTTTTTTGAGTCTGACCTGTCTTTCAGTTCTATTTAGCTGGGTTTAATGTGTTGTTAAGCCCATTCATTGAGTTATATTTTAGTAGTTTTTCAGTTACCAAATTTCCATTTGGTTAATTTTTAGAGTTTCTAGTTCTTTGTTGGAATTCTCAACTTTGCCTTCTATCTTGTTGCATAGTTTTCTTAAAGTTTATTTCTGAGAACTCCATTAATGGGATCCCCATGGGTCTGTTTCTATTATCTGTTACTTCTTGTGTTTAAATCACATCTTGCTTTCTTGTATATTCGGTTGTTTTTGTTGAATGTCAGGTATGATATACAAAGACTTATGGAGGTAGTTGAAGGCTCTGGATGAAGTTCTCCTCTTCCAGAGGGAATTTATCTTTGCATCTGACAGGTAGCAAATAGCACCAGCTACCCTGGGTTCCTTTAATTTAACCAGAGATTAAGTGGTGATAGAGATGAGATGATTTGAAGCGGGGCCTTATTCCAGGTGAGGACTCGTCTACTTCTGATTCGCCTCTCTTCTGAGGAGACAGCCCTTTGGAGTTCCAACCCACAGGCAGCGAGTTGACCAGGCTCTGCTTCCTGGACAAGCCCTCAACTCCCAGTTTCATTCTGCTGCCTCCTTGAATTTATTTTAAAACTTCTACTCAGTTTCTCAACCTCTCAGTTGCCTCTTCCAGTCACAGCATCCACTCTAGGGAAAACGCAGCTCCAAATGCCGGTTCACCTCTTTGACTTTCCTGGATCTTGGCTTTTTAATTCTTTGCCAACTTATTTGGTCTCTGATACCTTCAGAAATGTGGTTTTTTATATTGAGTCCAGATTTTTTTCATTATTCTCAGCTGGAAAATTGGCCATAACAGAAAGGGGAGCTCCAAGGTTAACATGAGCAGCAGTCTCTGCTCTCTGGAGTCTTACTCTCTGGTTGGTGGAAAATTTTGTGGTGGAACCCAGAGGCCTGGGAAGCTTGTCCTGAGGATGGGCAGAAAGGAGCGTGAGCAACTGCACAGCTCAACACACTCATTTCAATGATGAGGAAATAGATCCAGAAAAGGCAAGAGGCGTACCTAGGGTCGTGCAGTCAAGTGATGCCAGAACTAGCCCTGGAATTTGAATCTCCTGAATTC
>NW_006383013.1:235455-247264 GCF_000327345.1 Myotis davidii | reverse complement strand
TGTGGGAAGGTTTAAATTTAGTTATTTAGTTATTTTTTCTTTGTAGTAGACTTTTTCAATCTTGCACAGAAATATGGAGAATGCTATAATCGACCCCGATATTTAGCCATCAGAATATAGTCGATCTTTTTTCATTTGTACCTCCACTTCTCCCTGCCACTGGATGTTTAGAGGCAAATCCCCAACATCATACTGTTGCAACTATAAATACTTTGGTTTGTACCTGAAGTACATCACGCATTCGATTCCCGGTCAAGGGCATGTACCTGGGTTGCAGGTTCGATCCCTGGCCCCGGTCAGGGTGTGTGTGGGAAGCAACCAATCGATGTATCTCTCTCACATCGATGTTTCTCTCCTTCCTCATCCCTCCCTCCCTTCCACTCTCTCTCTGAAAAAACAAATCAATGGGGAAATAAAAGTTCTTCAAGGAAGAACTCTCCTGTGAATTTTGTTAGACATGGGCCCCATGCCCAGCTCAGGTCTTGTCACATGCGGGGGGAGAGGGGTTTCCATTAATGCCTAGAGTTTACGTAGTGATAGCAGCCAGTATGTATTGAGTAATTACTATGTGCCAGGTACTGTCCTCAGTGATTTCCAATATTAATTCATTTAGTCCTCATAGATACCCCATTAAGTAGGCACTTATTATACCCATGTTAGAAATGATGATACACAGAGAGTTAAGTAATTTACTATAAGTGGTAGGTAAGGGAGGTGGATCTCAATCCAAGCAATCCAGCTCCAGGGCCTGGGCCCTTAACTATAGTCTTCTGCCCTACAGCATACTTTACAGCAGGAACTATGGGCTGTGGCCCAAATTCAGACGTAAAAAATGGTTTTAATATCTTTAAAGGATTATTTTTGAAAATGGGGCTGTGGGGACTGGGGAGAAGAAGAATTTATAGCAGAGACGACATGTGGTCCGCAAAGCCTAAATGGACTGTTTGGCCCTTGAGAGAAACAGTTTGCTGGGACCTGCCACCTGTCTCAGGCTTGCCTTGATGGGTGCGGTGGGCAGACTAAGTTTCAAAGGTGAGACCAGCAAGCAGTGGTCCAGACTTCAGCATCCCAGGACGTAGGAGGCTGAGCCGTCTTGTTTCTGTTTCCTTCTCCAGGCTGAAGACATGAATGTCAAGTTGGAGGGGGAACCTTCGGTGCGGAAACCAAAGCAGCGGCCGAGGCCTGAGCCCCTGATCATCCCCACCAAGGCAGGCACTTTCATCGCCCCTCCGGTGTACTCCAACATCACCCCATACCAGAGCCACCTGCGCTCTCCTGTCCGCCTGGCTGACCACCCTGCTGAGCGGAGCTTTGAGCTGCCCCCCTACACACCACCTCCCATCCTCAGCCCCGTGCGGGAAGGCTCCGGCCTCTATTTCAATGCCATCATGTCAACGAGCAGCATCCCAGCCCCTCCTCCCATCACGCCAAAGAGTGCCCACCGCACCCTGCTCCGGTCGAGTGAGTAACCCTTGCCTCAGGGGCCATGTGGAGAGGGAAGGCAGTGGGCAGGGATGAGACTCATTTTATGGGGCTGCTGGGGATTGGGTTGGAATGCTGAGAAAAGGGGCTCCACTCTCATCTCTGAGAAAGAGAAGGAAGTTGTCCTGGTTCAAGAATAAATGTGGGTGGAGGAGGGGTGTCAGCCTCGCGGCCTGGGTTCGAATCCCAGTTGCACCATGTACTGTTACATCCCCTGTGCGAGTCGTTTACACTCCCTGGGCATCAGCTTCTTCAGTGTTTAGATGAGAACATTAGTGTAATGTTTGGTTGATGATGAAATTGCCAACATTCAACTATTTTTAGGTCCACATACAGTAGTTTCCTATGGTTCAACCTAATAGCTTAGCTACCTCAGAGGATTGTGGTGAGGTTCAGATGCATTGCCATATGCACAGCACGTAATTTCATGCCTGATGCGTCATGTTTGTTCTTAATATTACGTGGCAGATCCTTTCTCCTCGGTCATTTTGGCCAAGAGCAGACAGTTTGGCTCGCGTGGGTTTGAATTGTAGAAAAATGTTGCCCGCTCTACAAAAAGATCCATTTCCCAGAAGGATGTGATAATGCTATCTCCTAGGGTGGGGAGAGGATTCAGTGGGAGTAAATACTACCAGGCATAGCACAGGGGTGAGGCAGTGCCATCACCAGATTAACCTCGGAGCCTGACCTCACTCATGGCTTAGTTCTCTGGTGCCCCCTGGTGTCTGTGAGTGAGAAACGGCCCACCTGGGCTGGCCGGCCTTCTGCCCTCACGCGTCCACGCCAAGATTCAAAGCTGCTCTCCCTGCCTGGGTTGTGCAGGAAGAAGTCGCTGTAGAGACCAGATTAGTAGCAAAGGAAAGATCTGTCCATGCATGAATACTTACCAAGAACTTGGGCGTAAAGCCTCAAATCGGATCCTCTGAGGGCGCCAGTGATATAGGGGGACACCATGGTCTGTTCTAGGGAAAATGCGGGGTCGTTAGAGAGTTGACACGGAGGCCTGGGAGACAGAAAAGCAGAGGCTCCTTGCGGTGTGGGATCAGTGAGTGAAGCAGACCCTAAGCTCCAAAACCCGCAGAGGCTGCTGGCCTGGGGTAGGGAGGAAAGCATTCACGAGAGGGTGGGGCGAGAGCTGAGCTTGAACTGTGAAGGGGCGGGGAAGACACTCTAGGCAGAGGAAAGGAGTGGGACCGAGACATGGAGGTAAGACTGTGCAGGGAAAGTGAGGGCCCACGTGTAACCAGCCTGCTGGGACCCAGGGCCCAGGCGGGAGGCGGTGGGAGGCCCAGGTGGAAGGGGACTGCTGAGGAGTGCAGGTTTTAGCTCACGTTGCAGAGAGGAGTCGGCAAAGATTGTGTGTTTGCAGCAAGGGAGTGTCTCTTGATCATGTGAGGCATTAGGAGATTAGCTCCTGAGAAACCGAGGCAGAGAACCCAGCAAGGAAGTGAGAACACAATTATGCAACAGCGATCTCCTTCACCACCTCACTGAGGTGCAGAAAGTTTCGGCCGCCTTATGAGTACAACCACAGCTTCATGTCAGAGTTAACCTGGCGTGTGGGGAGCTCCCAGGGCTAGGTTTTATGCATGATTTCATTCACTCCTCACATTATTAACCGTAGGAGCCCCTTTCAGTGGGTGTGGAAAATGAAGGCACCCACATATTTAGTAAAGTTGCAGTCAGTTGTCACCATGGCAGGCTGGGAGCCGAGACGCAGGATGCCTGATTTCCAGGTGTGAACCTCTGTGAGTCACCACTGTGGTTCTAATGCTGGGAGCAGCCACCTAGGGTTGGGGAGGGAGGGCTTTGCTGAAGGGAGGAGGGTACGGTCTACCAACCTGCCTTTTGTCCCCTAGATAGTGCCGAAGTCACCCCACCTGTCCTCTCTGTGATGGGGGAAGCCACCCCAGTGAGCATCGAGCCGTAAGTGCAGCCCTGCCTCTGGCCCGTGGTGTGAGGGTGGCCAATGGGGTCCAGGCATTCAGGCCCTTGGAGGAGAAGAGGGCTCTGCAGGGCCTGCAGAGGACTGGGCGGCCTCCCTGGGCTCTCTTTTCCTCGCCCTGCTTCTGTGTGGAAGTTGCAGGAAAAGGAAGGGGCCGGCCTGGTTTGCATTTGCCTCTGAGAATTAGAAGGGTAGTCGGAGAGACTCCTTCCCCGCCTGTAAACCTGGAACTCCTTCCTCCCTTCCCAGCACCGGGGCCGTGCTTTTCTGGCAGCACTTGGTGCCATTTGCCCGGTGTCCTCCCAGAAGCCAGATTGCCTTAGAGCAGTGGTTCTCAACCTTCCCAATGCCGCGACCCTTTAATACAGTTCCTCATGTTGTGGTGACCCCCAACCATAAAATTATTTTCGTGGCTACTTCATAACTGTAGTCTTGCTACTGTTATGAATCATAATGTAAATATCTGATATACAGCATGTATTTAGGCGACCCCTGTGAAAGGTGTGTTCGACCCCCAAAGGGGACGCGACCCACAGGTTGAGAACCGCTGCCTTAGACCCAGCTGAGGCCTTGCCATGCTCTGCCTGTCAGCTGCCCTCTGCATCTTCTCCCGTTCCCCAGGGAGACCCACAAGGCCGACTTGGTGTGGCAGCCATGGGAGGACCTAGAGAGCAGCCGGGAGAAGCAGAGGCAAGGTGAGAGGGGGCTTGAGCCAGCAATCCAAGATGGTCTTGGGTAGGTGGGTGGGCTGGTCGTAACCCGCCCAGCCCAGCCTGCCCTGAAAGTGATTTCCTCTCCTCCCTCCCCACGCTCCCTCCCTCCCTCGCTCCCACAATGCAGTGGAAGACCTGCTGACAGCTGCCTGCTCCAGCATCTTCCCCGGAGCTGGCACCAACCAGGAGCTGGCCCTGCACTGCCTGCACGAGTCCAGGGGAGACATCCTGGTGAGACTCCGCCCCCAGTGGAGGGACGGGCCCTCGAGGAGGCTGGCCTGGATCCATCTCCGCTGCCCAGGAGCCAGGCCTGCTCACATGCTGATTTGAAACAGGCTGGAGGGTCCAACCAAGTTGGGGGTTGTAGGGGCTCAGCCCAAGGAAACCCCAGTTCTAAACTTTGCAGCACAGGGTCGTGCCATCCACCCCAGTCCCTGATTCTGGGTCACTGGGTCCCCGCCTCCGACAGAGCGGCACCGAGGGCCTTCCGCAGCTGTGATTGCCTGAGGAGGCCCTCTAAGTTTTGCCCACTGAAACCCTGCCAGGGCCCTGACTTTTCTTCACTCCCCTTGAAGGAAACGCTGAATAAGCTGCTACTGAAGAAGCCGCTGAGGCCCCACAACCACCCACTGGCAACTTATCACTACACAGGTGGGCCTGCTGGGGGGTGGGTCAGCCTGGAGCCTCAAAGGGTCTCCCATCAGTGGGGCCCACTTAGTGCTGAGTCACAGCCCTGGGTGGAGGAAATGGCGGGTGGGTAAGCCAAGAGCCAAAGCATTGACTCCAAAGCTGGGGTAGCTCTCAAGGGGCTAACTGTGCCCTGGAGAGGAAGACAGGAGGGTGTGGGCAGGTGGGAGCCCGTCCAGGCAAGGAAACCCAGGACACAGTACAAGGGACAGGGATCCGGGGACTGCCATCCAAACTGGCATCCGGTACCTGGAACTTAGCCAACCCCTGGAGTGCCATGTCCCGTTCTGGACCCTGTGCTTTAAGAGGGACACGGACCACTGGGCATCATCATAGCAGCTACTGTTCCCGATCCCTGTGGAGTGGTCCATGTCGTCTGTGCCAGGCTGGGCACCAAGGGTCTCACATGCATGACCTCATTCAGTCTGCACAACTGGGGGGGCGGCTTCTATTATTAGTTCCCGCTTCACAAGTGAGGAGAGTGAGGTTCAGGGCCAAGTGACGGGGCTAGTAAGTGGCAGAAGCAGTTTGTGGAGCCAGCTCTGACTTGTCAGCTGGTCAGAATCGCCCCCCGTGATGCTCACAGTCCTCCCACTTCACTACCCCGGCTTCCTGTTTGCCCCGCAGGCTCTGACCAGTGGAAGATGTCTGAGAGGAAGCTGTTCAACAAGGGCATTGCCATCTACAAGAAGGATTTCTTCCTGGTGCAGAAGCTGGTGAGCTGGAGCTCTGTCTAAGGGGCAAGTGAGGGCAGGAGCTGCCTGTAGGATTTGGGGTCCCCCTACCAGTGGTGGCCTGCAGTCGCTTACCAAGCCCTCTTTGAAAGCACTTAATTCAATGCACTAAGTAGCCTCAGAGAATTTTGTAAACAAAACAAGCGGGGGGGAGGAGGGGGGGGCGGGTAAGGACTCCCCGGAGCCCTTGATTCTAAGCCCCCTTCCCTCACCTTAGGATAGTGTGGCCACACCCTGGGGTCTTATCCAGAGAGAAGCCTGAATGGGTATCAGACTCAGTGGCATCAAACTTGAAATAGTGGTGCCGGGCTGGCATGGCTGAGTGGTTGAGTGTCGACCTGTGAACCAGGAGGTCTTGATTCAATTCCCAGTCAGAGCACATGCCCAGTGGAGGGTGTGCAGGAGGTGGTCAATCAATGATTCTCTCTCATCATTGATGTCTCTACCTCTCTCACCCTTCCTCTCTGAAATCAATAAAAATATACTTTAAAAAAACAAACAAAACCGAGCCGGTTTGGCTCAGTGGATAGAACGTCGGCCTGTGGACTGAAGGGTCCTGGGTTTGATTCTGGTCAAAGACACGACCCTTGGTTGCAGGTTCCCCAGCTCTGGTTGGGGTGTGTGCATGAGGCAACCAATCAATGTGTTTTTCTCACATCAATGTCTCTCTCTGTCTCTCCCTCTTCCTTACACACTCTCTAAAAATCAATGGAAAAATATCCTTGGGTGAGGATTAACAAAAACAAACAAACAAAAACCCCCCACAACAACTTAAAATAGTGGCTTACCCAAGGGAGAGCTAGAAGAGAAGGAGGGTTGCAGGCCGAGCTGAGCCCTTCCCCAGGGGCCTGGAGCACTCGAAGGCCACAGTTAGTCTGTGGGCGGAGAGGTCACCCTCCGATAAGGGGAACTGAGAGCAACAAGTGACTGTGTAACTGAACTGGGTGGGGGCCTCTGCCTACGTCTTGTCAGACCCAGGGCTTCTTTCCGGTAACTCGGCTGACCAGGTAGAGGAGGCTGGAGCCTAGCTGTCCTAGGTTTATCTTGTCCTCTCCCTGTGTTCTTCTGGGGACTAAAGGGCTTTGCTAATTTGCAGACGTGCACCTTCCCACCACCCCTGTCTGGCAAAATCTGGGCTGTGGGCGAGTGAGTTGTGTGGCCCACTGAGGGAAAAGGGCTCCAAGAACGGGCTTTTTCCTCTTGGGATGGTAGATGGTGCCAAGGATGGCTCTGGGGACTGGACAGAGTGCTCATGAATTCTCCTACAAGGGCCCTGTTGTGAGGACAGACATCTGCTGGGTTCCTGATTGGGCAATATTTCCAGGAGCCCCTACTGCCTTAATGAAAAGAACAGACCAGTAGCCAAACAGATGATCAGAGAGAATTGCCAGTAAACGTGCAAACGGGATCTAATTAATAAAGTTGTGACTTGGCCATTCCTGGGAGATGGAGCAAGTCTGTTTCTCCTCAGGCCCAGAGGACCCCCTCTGCCTCCTTGGGCTCTGTGCATCGGACCTCAGAGCTGCCCAGAAGCTGGCAGAGCAGTCTGCGAGCCTGGGGGAGTGAGGAGAGTCAGAGAAAACAGCCTGTGTTTTCTGTGTGGGGGAAAGTAGCCCAGAAACTAAATCCAGAGGCCAAATAGATTTGTGAAATGGGAGGGCTAGGACTTCAGAGCGTGGGAGGCCCTTAGATCGTCTGGTCTCACCCCACTCACTATTTACACATGAAGAGACTTGTCCAAGGCCACACAGCTACTCGGGGGCAGAGTTGGGAACAAGATTTGGGCATCCTGCTTCCTTTTCGGGCTTTCCAGGGCTTATTAGCCTCCCTTGATAGTTTGACATTCCTCTGCCCTCCCTTGTCCGTCGCTGCCCCTGGAGAGGAGAGGAATTGTTTGTCCACACTGATGAAGAGAGTCTGTGTTGCAGGTCTGTCCTGGCTTTGAATGTGGAGGATGCCCAGGCATTTTCCTTTAAAGAATCTTTTTTATTTTTTAATTTTAGAGAAAGGAAGAGGAGAGAGAGAGAGAAAGAGAGAAGGAGAGAGAGAGAGATGGATGTGAGAGAGATACGTTGATCGGCTATCTCCTGCATACGACCCAACCAGGGATCAAACCCGCAACCTGGGTCTGTGCCCTGACCGGGAATCGAACCTGCCACCTTTTGGTGTACAGAATGATGCTCCGACCAACTGAGCCACATGTGCCAGGGCCAGACATTTTTCCCCTTTAACTTTTTATTTTGAAAAAGTTCAAACTTACAGGAAAATTGAAAGAAGAGTATAATGAACACCTGTATGCCCCTCACTTAGATATGCCAGTTGTTAACATTGGCCACCTTTGCTTCCTTTCTGTCTATATATAAACTTAAACATGCGCCTGTTCTCTCTGTTTTCATTAATAATTAAAAGTAAGTTACAGCCATCATGACACTCGACCCAAATATTGTCTAAAAACAAGGACTTTCTCCTGTAAAACCACAGTGGCATTATCATCAAAGAAACTTAAACTGATAAATAACACGCTCTAATATGCAATCCATATTCAAGTCTCCCCAGTGGCTCCATGGTGTACTTTTTTTTCTTTTCTTATATTTCCAAGGTACTTTATTCATGGTGTACTTTTTAGCTTTTAGAAAAGTAGTGCTGAAGCTTGGGTTAGTTGGATTGGTCAGCGGTTTGTCAGAGCAGGTGTTAGAGAGATGCTTATGTTTGGGATCTTGATTGAGTTTAGTGTTTGCTAAGTTTAAGGGGAGACATGAGGAAGGCTGGCGTATCCTCAGGCAGGTGAGCTGAACCTGGAACTCTGACCTCATTTTCGTTTCCAACCAGATCCAGACCAAGACTGTGGCCCAGTGTGTGGAGTTCTACTACACCTACAAGAAGCAGGTGAAAATTGGCCGCAATGGGACGCTCACCTTCGGGGATGTGGATACGAGTGACGATAAGTCAGTCCAGGAAGAGGTTGAAGTGGATATTAAGGTGATTTCCTTCCCACCCTCAGCTGCTGAGAGCCTGGGCTGGGGCTGGGTCCAAGGCAAGCCCTCCAGGAAGGAGTCCCTGGCGGGCAGAGAGAGGAAGGCAGTGTCCCTGATAGCCCCAAGTTGTTGATGTCCTGGGCTGGGCACTGGCCGTGGGCCTTTGGGTTCCCCTCTCTGTTGGCCAGTGACGTAGTAATAACACCCTGTGTTGATACAGAACTTGGAGGAGATTTCCCGCAGTATTTGCACCAGCGTCAATTTATTGTCCCCTCATAGCACACCTCTAACACTGTCTCCCAAACTTTAGCCATTCATGTATCACCTTTTTGATTTCTGCTATTTCTGCATCCTACCATATGTTACCATGACTATTTCTGTCATTTCCACATACCACTGGTGCTATTCATATTTTTAAATCAACTCATTTTTACTCTAAAGGCAAGTTGTATATCACAGTCATACATAGAAAACAAGTACTGCTTGGCACAGACGGTTCTAGTAAAAATTAGTGTGTGAAAGTCAAGCAGTGTTATTAAATTCTAGCCAGATAGTATTCTCTGCCAAGGCTCGGAAACAGGCCTGACCTCTCTTTAAGTCTGGAAAAGTGTAAAAGACACATTAACACGAACTGGAGACTTTCTCCTTAACATAATCAGAATTGAAAGAGGATTGAAAAGAGAATGTTATTTAATTCTGTCTGTGTATCCACCTGAAGTCATTTCTGGGGCTATAAGCCCACACTGGGTGACATGCTGCTCTAAGATGGGGTGGTTCGGCCCCCATTCTGCAGATGGGAAGGGGGCGGAGACACAGAAAGCGTTACAAGGTAGTTGAGAATGGAGCTCAAGTTGCTGCCTGGCTCCACCAGACCACCCTGCCCAAGAATGTGTCCCTGAGCACACCCGGGAAGATAGGTGGCCTGAGGGGAGGGCCTGGCATGCTCCCTCCCTGCCCCTGGCTGCATTTCAAGTGCTCGGTCTCATCCTGAAGGGTCCCAGGGCTCAAAGCTCGCTCTTCTCTGCCAGGCGGACTAGGGGAGGGAGGGTGTGGAGTCAGCACAGGAGGCCAGGCCAGGACTCGCAGGGACAAGTGAGCCCTGGCTGGGTCAGAGTCCGTGCTCTGTGGCTGCATGACTGAGCTCTGTGGCTGAGCTCTATGGTCACTGCCCCTGTTCTTGTCCCCCATAGACTTCCCAGAAGTTCCCCAGGGTGCCTGCTCCCAGAAGAGAGTCCCCAAGTGAAGAGAGGCTGGAGCCCAAGAGGGAAGTAAAGGAGACAAGGAAGGAGGGGGAGGAGGAGGTGCCAGAGATCCAAGAGAAGGGGGAGCAGGAAGAGGGGCGAGAGAGAAGCCGGCGGGCAGCGGCTGTCAAAGCCACACAGACACTACAGGCCAATGAGTCGGTAAGTGTGACCTCCACTGGGGGAGCCCAGGACCAGGAGAAGGGCTGGAGCTGGGCCCGTGGGGGTGGGAGGGAAGGCAGATCAGGAACATGACTAGGATTGTCATCATAAGAGCAGGAAATGTATTCTGTGCCTGATGCTATTAACTCATTTAATCCTCATAACCCTATGTGGTAGGTATTGCCATTGTTCCCATTTCACAGATGAGGAAATTGAGGCCCAAGGTCAGATAGCTAGTAGGCAGCCTGACTCCAGAGGCTGCCATTAAATGTCACACACTACCGCTTTTGTCTCTGAGACTTAGTGAGCAAGGGTTTATGAAAACGCGGAAGGTGTGTGGGACATGGGGGAGGCATTCATGAGGTGTAGCTCAGGCAGGGCTCCCCTGAGAGAGCTGTGTCCCTGACAAAAATGTCTGGAACTGAGCTGAGGTCATTGGCGTAGTAATAATGGCCCCTCACCCATGTTCTCTGCAAAGTGCTTTCCTGCCCCGATCTCATTAATTCTGCACAAAAACCCCATACAGTGTGAACCCTCGCTTGACAGAGGGAGGAAACCGGGCTCAGGTACTAAGTGACTTGCCTGAGGTTCCACCCCAGATCCTAGTGCAGTGCCCTGTCCACCACATCACAGGCCAAGAAGCAAGACCTCCAGCCAGAGCTGTTCTTGTCAGGGAGGGTCCCCCGAGAGAGGGTGGAGATGAGTTTGTTGGGGAAACTGCTCTGAGAGTTTTTTATTTCGGTGTTGTGCACTCTGTGGACAGGCTCACGGGAGTTCTGCTGACGTTTGTCAACATTTCCTGTAGGGTCGACCCAGTACACATGCTTATGACTTCTAATAGCCATCTGGGGCTCCCCTAGCCCCTGAATACATGCCCTGAACACCCCTCTCCAGGTCAGCACAAGGTGTCTGTTCTCTGCTCTCTGGCACCTGCCTGGCGTTTCCCATGGTGGCTCATGGTGTCGTGAACTAGATGCCTTCACATCTTCCCCTTCCACGGGACTGTGCACTCTCCAAGGAGGGGCTCCTGTCTGTCACTTTGTATCCCCAGCACCTGTGCATCACATGGGCTTGAATCTCACTGATGGAATCAGGTCATGAATGGACTACATGACTGCAACATGAACACGTGTGTCATTCATTGAGACACCAAGTCCCGTCAGATACATGGAGAAGTCCTGTGGCGGCTAGGGCTGACCCACAATTACCGTACCAGCTACTTTGTAAAGATAGAGTTGGCCAAAGGTGGAATGGGTTGCTGAAAAGGCAGTGAGTGCCTTGTCACTGGAAGGATTCAAGAGAATGCCAGGGCGGAAGTGTCTGACCTTTAGGAGTCCTCTGTTCCCTAAAATTTCAGAATTTGGGATCCTGTCTTCCCCAGATCTCTCAACGCCTCTTTGTTTGATTCTCTCCAGGCCAATGACATCCTCATCCTCCGAAGCCATGAGCCCAACGCCCCTGGGTCTGCTGGTGGCCAGGCCTCAGAGAAGCCAAGGGAGGGGCCGGGGAAGCCACGGAGGGCACTGCCTTTTGCAGAGAAGAAGAAGAAAACAGAGACATTTAATAAGACCCAGAATCAGGAGAACACTTTCCCTTGTAAAAAATGTGGCAGGTAAGATGTGTCTCCATGGGGACCGAGGAGGGAGAGTGTTGGTGGCTGGTAGGCGGTGGTAGGCGGGCAGGAGGAGGAGGTAGTCTGAGCTTTCGTCTTGTCTTCTGATTGGCTCAGAGGGTTTCTAGGGCTGTGATGTCACTCAGCAGAAGAGGGAAGATGCCACTCATCTCTGCTTTAGTGTGAGGGTGGGCGTAGGCTTAGAGGCATTCACCTAGTCAGGAAGAGTCAGGGATCCCCCCGCCAACCTCAGCTTCT
>NW_006383013.1:231566-235389 GCF_000327345.1 Myotis davidii | reverse complement strand
ACCAGACGGAAAGTGCTGGAGAGAGGAGCTGAGGCCCAAGGCTCCGCCGGAGACCCAGGACTGGCCCCTCTGCCTGGGCGCCCGGCTCTCCCTGCACCAGCCTTGTCAAAGCGCCGCAGGCGCCCAGGAACTTACAGAGGGATCGAGGAGAGATCACATGGACTTTTCTCCGAAAAACAAATAAGACAATAAAATAAACAGCTCTTTTATTTATAAAGGCCCCAGGAGCAGTGTTAAGGGCTGCAGGATCCAGTTCTCTGTGCATTCGGTCTGTCGGAAGTTGTCCTCATGTTTTCCTGGAACTATGAGCATCCCTGCTTGCTGGGGCTGCCCTCTGGGAGGGGCCCCAGCCGTTGCCACTGGTGCCTCTCACACTGGTTCCCCTGCTGCTGCGCAGTCTCTCTGCTTCCTCTGCCCCCAGCGCCCCTTGGTCACCATGGAGAGCCAAGCACAAGTTCACCCCCATTGTAGCATTATTCCTCTGCTCCAGAGGACCTCAGAGGCCCTCCCCTAAGCGCTGGAAAAAGGGAGCTCACCCCTGCAATCCGTGTCCAGGCCTAAGCGGTCCAGCGCTCCTGTCCTCACAGAGGCCTCTCTCCCTTTGCTACTTGCTAGCAGCCTGCTGGGGCTGGAAAGTTTTCTCAGATGTTTGGGGAAAGGCCCATGTTCCTGCCCAAGCTCAGCCTGCTGGAGGAAGGGGAACTGTGAGGACGGGAGCTGCGGGGCTGGGCCTGAGGGCACTTTAGATAAGCCTTGGCTCTTCCTGCTTCCCACCTTTTTTGCCAAATACCTTTGGGCCCTAGAGGCTGCTAAGGGAGCTTAGCCCAGGCCCAGCCTGCCCCTCCTTGGTGCAGGTTTCCTGCTTGCCTCTGTCCTGACCTTGGCAGCTGCCACCTAACCCCACCCCACCTGGTCCAGCGCTGATATCCACAGCCCAGCCCCCAGTCCTGCGTGCTGGAGATTTCTGGATCCTTCCCTGGGAGGGGGAGGTCTCCTAACCAGATTGGACAGGAGCCTTCATTCCTTGACTTGTGTCATTTGGGAGCTATTTATTTATTCTTAATATTTAATTTTTTAACATCCTCTCAGGGACCAGGGGCCGCCTGCTTTCCAGAGGCCCAAGTGCATTTATCCCAAAACAAGGCACCTTCTTGGCATCTGCGCCACCCTCCTGTCCCTACCGCCCCTCACCACACTGCTCTGGAAGCTCTTGCCAATAGGAATGATAGTGCCTGCTGAAAGAGGGTGGGAAGGTGGAAGGTGTCACACCTAGAGTAGCAGGAGCAAGGGGATCAAAGCAGTTCCTGTTGCTACCTCTTCTCTAGCTGTACTTGCAAATTGCCTGAGAGGGTTGGCTGGAGGCCAGAATTCTGGTTTGTTTCTGGGGTGAAGAAGCCATATTTGGCACGGAGTCACTAATGAAAGGACTGGAAGATTCTGGAAGCCCCTTCACTTGCCAGTCCCACAGGAGGGCTGAGTTATTTTTCTGATCTTGTCCCTCAACTGTCATTGTGTAAAAGAAGTTCAACGTGAATGCGAGTAAAAGGCAGGCCAACGTGTTAGGAAGGAGGCAAAAAGCCTTCTGCTAACTCACGAGGCAGCCGAAAGACATCGTATTGGTAGCTGGGGGTAGGGAGAAAGGTTTTGTTTCTAAACTGCACTATCAGGTATTTTTCAGCATTCATGCATTTATATGGTTCTATAAGATCCCAGCTACAGGAGCAACAAAATTCTCCCCCCAGGCTCCTGGACAACTACCTAGATTTCTAGCTTCCCAGTTAATTTCCTCCATAAGCTTCTACAAACTCCGTATCCCAAGATTGCAAACATCTGGCACACCCTCCAGACATCGGAAGGTAGCAAATTTAGCCTCTCTTCTAAATCACTTGTGTAATATGAGTGCCTTCGCAGCTTTGCCCCAAAGTGCTACTTACGTTTCCCAAGGTCTTTTCTATTTAAATTGTATTTTGTTTCAGGCCTCTTTATGGACATGCTGTAACAAATCTCCTTTGTCTAGAGAGTGATTCTCCTTTTTCTAAACCCATGGAGACAAGACCAGGTGAATGTAGGTGGAGAAAATAAAAATGGTACCTCTCTGTATTAGTCCCACCAGAACGCGGCATTTTAGAAGGAAGGGTTCGTGCTCCAGGATGGATTTATATCTAGAATGCATTGTGAAAGTTAACACGCTTAGAGGGCAGATGCAATTGCGGCACGCGACCTGCCAATTAAGTAGGTGCAGCCATAGGAGCTGGCGTAAGTATACGTCCTTTATGGTGCTTTCTCCCTGTGAACACATTAGGCTCATCTTTAGTTGTTTTTCTTCTTCTATTCGGCGCTCTTTGCTTTAAGAAGTTGAAAATGACAAACACCTCCAGCTTCATAATGCCCTCCCACACCGGCTCACATAGCCGTCTCCCAGCCTCCATCTGCACTCGGCAAGGGCATGAAACTAACCTAGTGCCTGTATTTCCAGACCATTTCTGAGGTCTCACCCACCTGAGGACAGTGCTTCGGAACTGTCCTCCATGCCTTCAGCAGCCCCCTTCCCAGCGGAGGTACACACCCATCCCTCCTGCGCCCCGCCTCCACCCCGGCACAGAGGCCGTGTGCTGCTTACGTCTAAAGGGATCCCCTATACTTAACTGCCTCAGTGACCTAACCTCTTTCTTCTCATGTGCCAGAGGTTAAGTTGAAGGAGGAATACAACTTATACTCAAGCCCGAACTGTTTAAATATGCTTTCACTGGGGCAGACTGCTCTTGGATGGTATTTATTACCAGACTGGCCAAGCCTATTAGGTTTACAGGAAGTATGCATACTTTTATAAAACAGGTGTATGTCCTCCACTATTGTGCTGTGTTAATCTTTGCCTCTGATCATTTGCCGCTGTTTCACCTTTTTCTCATTTGTCTCTCAGTGGAAGGCCTTGTTGGAGGGAACAGCACAGGAACAGCCTTGACAGTCTGTAATTATTGTATAAATATTTTAATAGCATATAAATAACTATATTCCTTTTATTTTGAAAAAAATGATCAGACACTGCCTTTTGTGTGTTTGCTGCCTGTGGCACCCTTTTTTAAAAAGACTGTTACATATTAAAATAGTGTACATATATATAAATATTACCTCTTTTGCTGTACAGTTGTGATAGACCAGACTGAAGATTTTATTTTTTGTGTGCTTTTTATAAAAAAAAAATTAATACACTAAAGAAAATCTTGCTGATGTGATTGTAATGTATCTGTGTAACTTATTTACTTTTGAATGTTCTTCTGTATCTTTAAACCTTTTATTAAATAAGGTTTTAAAAATTCAGAGTTGAATGCTGTGTTCTTCAGGGGAGATTTTCACCATCTGGGATTGACGTAAGTAGGCCTTGTTTTGCTTGCGGGGGATTACTGGACATTTTTGAACCATAAGGATTCTGTTTTATCAGCCCATTGTCAATGATGTCAGAACTGGAGAAATTAACACACCGGCATTTTCCTGGCTACAAAGGTTACTGAATATAAATCTTTCAACAAAATTTTCGAGCAATCTCAATTCACTGTCTCACACAAAAACATGTAAATGGCACTCTTCCAAATTTTAGTTTCATTTGGATGAAATATGGAGGGTGGAGAATGCGATAAGGAAGCCCCGTGGCTGAAGAGGGTGTTTTCATGTTGAACCAGCCACAGTAGACACGTCCGTCTTAATGGACGCATTTTCAACAGTATCATCTTATTATTATTATCTTTTAAACGCCGTGCTTTGTTTAAAAAAAACAAAAAACCACCTCTGGAAAATATGGAAAAAGAAATGAGCCATCAGAGAAACC
>NW_006383013.1:227832-231025 GCF_000327345.1 Myotis davidii | reverse complement strand
GAGTGTCTGCCGTGGTCCTCGGCCCGGGGGCGCGGGGAGCCGGTCTGACCCGTGTCTGTGGAGTGGGGCCCTAGAGAGTGGGAAGATGGCGATGACGCTGTTGGAAGACTGGTGCCGGGGGATGGACGTGAACTCCCAGAGGGCCCTGCTGGTCTGGGGGATCCCGGTGAACTGCGACGAGGCCGAGATCGAAGAGACCCTGCAGGCGGCGATGCCCCAGGTGCCCTACCGCGTGCTGGGGAGGATGTTCTGGCGGGAAGAGAACGCGAAGGCGGCCTTGCTGGAGCTCACGGGCGCCGTGGACTACGCGGCCATCCCCCGGGAGATGCCGGGGAAAGGCGGGGTCTGGAAGGTGGTCTTCAAGCCCCCGACTTCCGATGCGGAGTTCTTAGAGAGGCTGCACCTCTTCCTGGCGAGGGAGGGGTGGACCGTGCAAGACGTTGCCCGTGTCCTGGGGTTTCAGACCCCCGCTCCGGCCCCGGGCCCCGACATGCCAGCGGAGATGCTCAACTATATCCTGGATAACGTGATCCAGCCTCTGGTGGAGTCCATTTGGTACAAGAAGCTGACGGTGTTCTCGGGGCGGGACGTCCCGGGGCCCGGGGAGGAGACCTTCGATTCCTGGCTGGAGCACACGAATGAGGTGATAGGGGAGTGGCAGGTGTCCGATGTAGAGAAGAGGCGGCGGCTGATGGAGAGCCTCCGAGGCCCCGCCGCGGATGTCATCCGCATCCTCAAAACCAACAACCCTGCCATCACCACCGCCGAGTGCCTCAAGGCGCTGGAGCAGGTGTTCGGGAGCGTGGAGAGTTCTAGGGATGCGCAGGTCAGGTTTCTGAACACCTACCAGAACCCGGGGGAAAAGTTATCGGCTTATGTCATTCGTCTGGAGCCGCTGCTGCAGAAGGTGGTGGAGAAGGGGGCCATAGATAAAGATAACGTGAACCAGGCGCGCCTGGAGCAGGTCATTGCCGGAGCCAACCACAGCGGGGCCATTCGGAGGCAGCTGTGGCTGACCGGGGCTGCGGAGGGGCCGGCGCCTAACCTCTTCCAGTTGCTGGTGCAGATCCGCGAGGAGGAGGCCAAGGAGGAGGAGGAGGAGGCGGAGGCTGCCCTCCTGCAGTTAGGCCTGGAGGGGCACTTCTGAGACGAGGGAAGTGGGCGTGTGAGCGCAGACCTAGGTAACAGCTGCTTTGTGCTGTCTTACAGGTGTGTCTCTTAGTCAAGTCCTGTTTCTGGGGGGAAGTCAAGGCCTGCCTATGCATGTAACATTAGTGAAGTTGTGGGAGGGAGCACCCTGAGCTGCTGTGTCATGCTAGCATGCTGAAATGCCAGGTAACGGCTTGGACACAGGCGCTCAGTGCAAGCTGTCATCTTGACATCATCAGTTGTGAAAAATGTGAAACTTGTGAGACTTCTCATCGAGATATTTAAATGTGAAATTGCATGTTCAGATGTTTAGTTCAGAGCCTGGCTAACACAAGAAGTGTTCAGTAAAAATAGGAGCTGTTATTAATAACGTGAATAGTTTTTCTGTTTGATGCAAATTGTTCCTGATTTATATTGATAAGAAGAAATGTGAAGTAGATATTCTTAGTGGTTCAACTTTACAGTGCTGTTCCTTATTTTTCATCTGTAAACATCAGGATCAGTTTAATTGGAAAGTATCCTGAGACTGCAAAATAGGGTATTAGAAAAGTACAATTACAGAACTGTGTAAACTAAACTTTTCACTGTACAAGATATAAATCGCATGGAAGGTTAATGTGAACCAGTTACAGTATCCATTCCCCCATTTCAAATCCTTGTTGATTTGTATTTCTCTTTGTGCCGGTTCTAAGAGTTCTAAGTTTGTAGTTATCAAATACATGTACACAAATAAAATATATTTAAAAATTCTAGTCTCATTTTCTGATGTATAAAAATTTTTTAGTGTAATTAAAATCTGTATCTTTTCTTAGACTTCAAGTCACTAAAGAAAATCAAACCTCAAGTAAATATGAACTCACTATAAAATATTTGGAAATCCAGAAATGGGGTTTAGAGGTTACCCAGCATTTTTTCCTCCCCTTTTAAGTTCCTTTCAGCTAAAAGTGTTTTGCTGCAGGGATAACTCATACCTGTGTAAAATGAATGTTTCAGTTTTACAGCAGCCATTTTATATCAAGAAGATATAAAAAGGGAAATATGGCTTAAAAACATGTTTATTTGGCTACAGAGGTTCAGTGACTGAAGATGTCCATCTTTTGAGATCCAGGTCCTAGTCAATCCAGAAGTGGTTACATAAACATAACGTTCAGTGGAGATTTCCCCCCAGTAACAAGACTTGAAAATTAAAGCCAACCAACCAAATAAATAATAAGACGATAGCCAACCTTTATAACAATCATAAGGTAAAAATTATTCATAAAGGCTAGTATTTGTATATGTTCTAACAGATGTCTCTATACATTCATCTCACTTCCTTCACACTCTTCTCTTTGCACATCTCCACATATTTGACTCCCACAACAGAAAGGCAAATCTTCACTCCCCACAGACATGTTGTCATTCCCCTTCTCCCCATCCTGCTGCCCGCCCCTCCCCTACACACACACACAATGTGCTGGATACACATACACTCCCCTCACCTCTCACAATCGTATTTCATACGTTCACTCCCACCTTCCCAAGAACACTATCATAAATATGCTTCCCCCTCTATACCAGTATCCCACCCCTGTCATACATTCCCATTTCTCCACATACATGTTCACATTCCTACTCTATATATACACTCATAAAAACTAATGGGGTTATTTTTTAACCCAATATGTTATGGGCATCCTATATCTGCACATAGGAATGGATATATTTATAGGTGCAGAGTTGATTGCATTGTAGGAGGGAGGGTCATCACCTAGGATTCTTGTATTATATATAACAATTGTATATATGTGTACACCCACAAATACTTAATACAACACATGTATATGGTATAAAACAATATCAGGATTTTAGATGTCCATCTTTTGTTCTAGAAAATAATGAACTATTTATAATTCAAATTAAGGTTTTCTCTATGGTTTCATTACAATCTGCTTTTTAAAGGACAATAGCAAGAAATATATCCTTATAACCAAAGAACTACGGAATAAAGAAGTAGACTGTCAAACTACAGGGGGAAGATAGGGGAGGGTTGGGGGTTAAGAGA
>NW_006383013.1:227261-227765 GCF_000327345.1 Myotis davidii | reverse complement strand
ACATCAATCCGCTACCTCCTGCACACCCCCTACTGGGGATGTGCCCGCAATCAAGGTACATGCCCTTGACCGGAATCAAACCTGGGACCGTTGAGTCCACAGGCCGACGCTCTATCCATTGAGCCAAACCAGTTAGGGCAGGTTTTTTAAAATAAATTAGGAACTGCACTGTAGGTCTTATTCTGTGACCAAAATAACATTTGGCTGACAGCGCAGAATATGTGCTGGGAAAATGTGTAATGTTACTGCTAGTGCTCAGTTCTTCCTGTTTCTTGTCTGAGGTTATTCCAGACCACAAATCAAGGGCTCATCAGCCAACCTTAACCTTGTACACTTCTGGAACTAAGGGAAGGACTAGGAGTGGTGAAGTGCAGCAGTAACTTGCTGTACCTGTAGCACTCTTTCTAGGATCCTAATCATTTTGAAATGGTGCCCAGTGAACTGAAGAAGACTTACAGACCCAGAGAGAAAATTATCATTGGAAATGAGCTACTGGGGCGGGGG
>NW_006383013.1:224319-227208 GCF_000327345.1 Myotis davidii | reverse complement strand
GAAGGAGGGGGGGATAAAGAAATGAGTCAGTCTCTCCCTTACTCACACATGTACACACACACACACACACATACACACAAAGTTGTGGAATATGTTATCCAAAGACAATTTTTTTGGAATTGAATATTCAAAGTTTAGATAGTGCTCTTTATTAGCTAAAACTAATGGTTATGTAACAAAAAAAGATACAAATTAGTTTTTTATAAAATAACACAATTTATTACTATTTTAAAACAAGTCTCACAAAATAACGTTCAGAAACTCAACATTTCTAAATAATTTAACACAATAACTTTAGTCATAAAGTTCATGCTACAAAATTCCTGCATATAAAAGATAATTACCAAAGTATTAATAGATGTTAATGGATGTTAAAATGTTCTTCAGAATGGAGTTGGTTCTAGAAGCCAAAGACTCTGGAATGATGCTCGTGATCATGACTGCCACGCTGGGAGAAGTAGCTGGCAAATGTATGTTCCTTACAGCTACCAACCCCCCAGGCTGCTGATGGGATTGATCCCTCGGGGCAATCGCACCTCAGAGGCAGGGATCCTGCTGACCAAAGAAGCAAATAACTTCCTACCCTCCCTAACATTAGCCACAACTTAATTTAGCCGACATCTAAATTTTTAAAATCTAGACGTAGGAAAGATAACTCATAAGGTTTCTGAGCAGGAGAACTGTACTGACACGTGCCCGCAAGGCTGACTGCCAATGCAGTGGACGTGGAAGGCGACACCAACTAGGGGAATAGGGAAGTCCCAACTCTGATTATGTCAACAGACAACTGCAGAGGTGGGACTACTGCGAGCAGGCATGGGTCTGACTCTAATATCCACATGCAGGCAAGGTATTTACCTATCTGCCCTTTGGGAGTATTTTCAACCAACACCCATTTCATAATCTTAAAGTGCAAATCTACTGAAAAATAGTGTACTCTCCCCATCCCTTTGTTCAATTTGCAGATCATAATTTGGTTGGCTGTTCCTCTCTAACCTGCCCAATATGGGAAATTAACTAGAATCCAGTTATGACTTTTCCACATGTCAAGTGAAAATTTATCTTAAGTCAGAAAAGGTAAGATTCAGTTTAGTTTTTTTTGTTTGTTTTTTTTCAGTTTAGTTTTTCCTTTCAGTTTTCTTCCTTTGCAGTCACTGGTTTACAAAAAGGCAGGAATAGAGATATAGATGTGAAATTTCTAAAGTTCAGTGATTTTTAAAAAAAACCCTAAATCTTTTCATTGCACCTATTTTATGGTTTTACAAAAAACAACTCAAGCTAGAGTGAAGATAAAGGAATATGGTCAAGTTAGCTGTGTCAGAACACCAACTCTGCTACACTACAGCTTGCTTCATACTTGACTATTTACAGACACAGTAAGCAGCCCAGGTTAGCTGTTAGCTTTCTCCCTTTACCACCACTTACAATGTAAAGTCTTTGTGACTAAGTCAGACTGCAGTTAGACACAACTTGTGATCAATGCTTGACATTTCCCCCAATCTTTAAAGTTAATGATTAAATCCAACCTTTCTAGCTCTACACTTTCCCCATTTAGTCCCAAGAAAAGCCCAGGCAAAAGATTCTGGGTCACAGATAACTACCTTCAACTCTACTTACATATCACCAATTCTGACAATACGTCAACAATTAAATTCATTTCTTATTCCTCCTTAGTCTACTTCAGCCCACGGGTGAAAGTATCAGAAGAAGCATCTGTTCAAGTCACAATTTCTCTTTCCAAACAGGAACCACATTTGAGTGCTTACACCACCCCTTTTTTTGGAATGGATCCAGTAACCAGACATGCTGCTTCTGCTCACCTCCAAAACTGGTGTCTACACCAGCTAACTTTCATATATGATTACCAAATTTTATACAATGTTTTTCTGTATTTAATGACTGCTAGTCTTTAAAAACCTGTGCATGACTCGACAATGAATGAACACTTAAAAAATGACATGCATTTTCTAAAGTATACTTAAAATGTTAAATTTTAGAGACAAAGCAAAATCTACCATAAACTGGGATTCTGTTGATAGTAAGAGAGAGGTAGGTTAATAATCACTATCCTAAGACAAGCAAAATGCTAATAAGATAAGACGTAAAAGTTGAGGTCCTGCTAGGGGGAAAAATAAGTCGAACTCTCCAGTCCTGAGTTTCTCATGTGTTGTGAGAATTGTTAAAGTGACCATTACAAAGAAGGGAAACACCAATGAACATTTCCTTCCCCCATGATTACCAAACACACCACCTTCTCTCCTGTAATAACTCAGGTGCCATGTGGCTACAGAGTGCGAATAAATGGGCACTGGACAAAAGGAATGTTGGAGTAAAGCACTGGTTCTGAACTACGGGTGGATTTGTTCCCGCCCATCTAGCCCAGGGGACAAATGGCATCGCATGAAGACATTTCCGGTTATCACAACTGAGAAGAGGGTTCTTCTAGTAAGTAGAAGCCAGGCATGCTGCTGAACATCCTGTACACACAGGACAGCCCTCCAACATTATCAAGCCCAAATGCTGATAGTGCCAAGGTTGACTCTGATTCAAAGGAACCAACTCCTATTAACAGAGAACACAGAAATGTTCAGGGCCTGACTAGGTAATACAGACAGCCATAAGCTTAGAGTTAGGGAACACAGAAAAGGTTAATTACTTGGTAGGCTAACATTTCCTGTGGAAATATTAAAATACTGAACTGATTCCAGAGCTCTACCATCATTACAAGAAGAGAAGAAATTTACATGATCCACTAAAATGGCATAATGCTTCAAACCAGGAGCACAGAGAGAATCCATTCCAAGTAGGTTAAAGATCTAATCCAAAAAGCACAAATTAAAGGCATTTAATATCAGCTAAATTTGCAGCAGTAAAGGATGAGTTAAGGAA
>NW_006383013.1:199316-224212 GCF_000327345.1 Myotis davidii | reverse complement strand
CAGTCTGAAAGGTCCCGGGTTCGATTCCGGTCAAGGGCATGTACCTGGGTTGCGGGCACATCCCCAGTAGGAGAGGTGCAGGAGGCAGCTAATCGATGTTTCTCTCTCATCGATGTTTCTAACTCTCTATCTCTCTCCATATGTAATTTCTTAATCAATAAAAAATATATTTAAAAAAAAAAAATAAAAATACTGAACTGATTCCAGAGCTCTACCATCATTACAAGAAGAGAAGAAATTTACATGATCCACTAAAATGGCATAATGCTTCAAACCAGGAGCACAGAGAGAATCCATTCCAAGTAGGTTAAAGATCTAATCCAAAAAGCACAAATTAAAGGCATTTAATATCAGCTAAATTTGCAGCAGTAAAGGATGAGTTAAGGAATGATTTGAGAGAATATTCTGAACTTCTTAATACACTCTATCTATTTTCTATCTTCTGTTTCTTAGTGAATTCTTCGTTTCATTCCACGCAAAGAATACAACGAAGTCATTCAAATATTTGTTGAGTGGAACTGACTTTGGATATTTTGTGAAATGGACACAGAAAAGCATCTTACATTTCTCTGAGAACTACAGTGATTAACTACAGTGATTTAGAAACAAAGGGGCCCAGCTGGTATGGCTTAGTGGTTGAGGGTAGACTTATGAACCAGGAGGTCACGGTTCAAATCCTGGTCAGGGCACATGCCCAGGCTGCAGGCTCTGTCCTCAGTAGGGGGCATGCAAGAGGCAGCTGATCAATAATTCTCATCATTGATATTTCTACCTCTCCCTCTCCCCTCCTTTCGAGAGAGAGAGAGAGAGAGAGAGAGAGAGAACAAGGTGAAAGAAAATTAGTTTCTCTATTGCAGAACTAAAAATAAGCAAAAATAAGACTGTAAGCCATTAAAAAAATTAAATATGAAGTCATCCATTCCCTATTATAGTCACTTCCAGAATAACTTTTAGAAAATACACCCATACATAGCAATATGGCTTCAAGTCTGCCTTACTAGATGAAGTTCATGCTACAAGAAAACTTTGGGTCCCAGAAGCTAAGACCCAAAGGTTTTGAAAGTGTAAGTCATTCAGAGTTAAGATTTCTTCCTATCAGATTGTGAGGAAGAGCTAAAAGGAAGCTAAAAAAAAATGTTGGGCTAATTTTTCCTTTTTAGGATTGATTGTCGAAGCAGTGGTCCCTTTTGATCAGCATGACTGAGAAATCATGTAATTCCTATTTAAATGATAACTGAAAACTTCTGAAACCCAGTACTACTTATGTAATCAGTTTTTGACTCATTTTTACACAAGTAAATGGGGAAATGAAAATCAATAGTCTCTGGTTGAGGGACTTCAGGCACAATTTGGCAGAGGGCCTCTGGCTTCCTTACTGCAATCTATCGCTGATTTGGTCGTGGCTTACTATGGACTTCACCTGGTTACTGGCTACCATATCCTCATTCTCAAAAAAGAATTTTTTTCTTATGTGATAAATTCTAAACTCTGCATCCAACTATTGCTCTGTAATTTTGAGGTTAAATCACCTACAATGCTTTACAGAGGAAGCAATCCTCAAAAATATTGCCATTTGCCTGGGATCCCATAGTGAAACATCTCTTTTCCCTCTAATACCACTTACATAATTCATTTTAAGAGCTGTTTAACTTAGAACTTTTCTAAAAATATATTTTGAAATACTAAATTTAATTTATTGAAAGGTACCAGATCTAGTCTTTAAGTTCTATACCCTTAGAACAATCATTTCTACCAACATGGTGGTCAACAGATCAAAGTTATTAGGGCAAATTTTAATATATATGAATGGCCAAGATTTACACTAGGCATCCAAATATAACTACCACTTATATATATATTTCCTTATATAACATACAGAGAACTATTTACCCAAAAGTGTGCCTAAGATCAGGTCCACATGGGTAACATGGCCACAGCGCTAGTCAAAGGAATAATGACAGTCACTTTACCCACTGACCTGGATCACGGAATGACTGATTGACTATGCACGGTGACTTGAGTGGCCACACATGTACACACAACCTAAATTCCAGTTGACAATGTACATATTTTTTAAAAACCAAGTAATAAACATAACATGGGCGCTAAGGCCTCCAAGATATTAATTTTTCATTTTTTTCACCACAGCTTTTTCACTATGACTTTGGAGTTTTGCTTCTATGGCTGCTGCCACCGTGCTGCCTTTGGAACCAAAGGCATGACGCATTTGTGCTTCTGAGTCGTAAGGGGATGGATCTTTAGGAAAGATGGTCTACAGATTCAAAAGTTAAACATATATATTTAACTGCCTGACCTAAAAAAAAATTGAATGAATAACCACATTTATTCTTTTGTTAAAAATGATTGTTCAGTCTATAAAGGTTTCAGTAGATGGAGACTGAAGACAAAAAACTGAAAATTTGTAGTTTCTAAAAAGAGGACTACAATATATAAAGTTGGTGTTACCATCTGGGGCAGGGGGCAGAGAGGGACAGTGAATAGGTTAAGAAAAAGAAAAAGACATCATAGATTTGTTTTATCTTAAGAACCTTTCGCTCCACACAGAATCTTTAAAACAGACAATTATACAAAACTTATCTATTGTTCTATGTGACATTTAAATAAGTTAACATGAAGTGGAAAACATGGTGTTAGTTTTCTTCTTCCTCATCCTGTTTAATTACTGGGGTACCTAAAATGAAAAAGAAAATTATTTCTGGTCACTCTCAATAGACTGTTAAAATTCTAAACGAAAATATTTTCCCGTTAACCTCAGAAGCTCTGAAATGCTGTGAAGTATGTCATAATAAAGTAATTTCATAAAATAATCTCTTTAATTTCAAATGATCCAAAAAGCCTCTCAGGAGAATTCTCTAAGGGATTAATATAAATACTTATGAATATATGGCTCTCTAAATGCAGAGTTGTAAATAAAAATGCCTACAGCTGCCAAGCATAAGAAATAAAGCACTATATACTGATAAATGTTTAATAACCAGCTGTGATTTGTAGCAGCTGCCACTTCCTGTGGTGTAAATACTCCCACCATGGCCATTCTGAGCTACTAACATAACATCACCCAAAGTGGAGTTGAGAAGAGATACACACTCACTGCCCTTTAGAGCCTGTGCAAGGGGCTTAAAGCTTACCACTAGCTTCAGCACTGAACTACATGGTGGGTCTTGGCAAGAGACTCCTCCTATCTGAATCTCAGTTTCCAATCTTAGCCAGCATGATTGGCTAAGAGTGGGTACCCCAAATAAAAAATATAATAAATAAATAAAGCCCTATATATACTGAAACTGTGTATGTTAAATACGAAGAAATATTCTTCATTTTTCACAATAAAATATGCAATCCAGTATATCTGATTTTTTATGTTATTCCCCAAGATATTAAACATTGGTAATAAACTGGGGAGTGGGGAGAACCAAAGTACAGAAAACAAAGCACATCTGCAAGCTCTCACTGGCTGGACCAAAGAATTTCTGAGCTCCAGAATTTGAAACCTGCCCACAATCTTACCTAGTCAACTATTTAATCGTAATTCTTTAGCCAGTCACCTTCCAATCCAGCTAAACTAATAAACTCACTGTCTCCCAAACTCATCTTGCACACTCTTACCCCAGGACTCCTGGTTAACAAAGTTCTTCCATTTTGAAATGCCCTCCCCAACTATCCTTTCATCTAAACCTTATCCTTAATTAAGAACTAATTCCAGCCCAGCTGGTGTGGCTCAGTGGTTGAGCATCGACCTATGAACCAGGAGGTCCCAGTTTGACCCTGGTCAGGGCTCAATCCCCAATGTGGGCATGCAGAAGGCAGCCGATCGATGATTCTCTTGCATCATGATGTTTCTTTCTCTCTCTCCCTCCCCCTTATTCTCTGAAATCAATAAAAAATATTGGGGCGGGGAGGGGAGAGAACCACTACCATAGTAAACTGAGGTGGATAAAAGGGTTGAGTACTGACCTTTAGATAGAAGTGATGAGGGAGAGAGAAAGAGGCCCAGAATAGGAAGGACAGATGGCAGGGTAACAGGGGTGATGAAGAGAGGACTGAAGGGTTGAGGAACAAGGAAACCTCAACCATAGACAACTAGGCCCTTTGGTTTTGGACTGTGAATATCGGTATGAATATGGTGATGAAGACAATAGGTAGGCTAGTGGGCTCTGTGCATCATTGCTTCAGGGGCAGAAAGACTGTCAGACTTACTGGCTTTTGTCTTTGAAAAGCCTAAGAAGATCACTGAGAAGGTAAGAGTTTGTGAAGAGATGCAGAATGATGTGGAAAAGGAGGGGAAAGTGGTTTTCCTCCAAATAGATATAGGTTTTCCTAGGAAGATATTTCCCTGGCTGGCAGAGAAAAGGAAGTTTTTGGGTTCTGGAACAGTCGGAATCCTGACCTGGGTTCCTGGTAGCACCACTGGGAATAGGTAAGACCCCAAGAGGGGTCTGTGACAATTATCATTTCCAGTTTTTATTTATTTATTTTTTTAATATATTTTATTGATTTTTTACAGAGAGAGGAAGGGAGAGAGATAGAGAGTTAGAAACATGGATGAGAGAGAAACATCGATTAGCTGCCTCCTGCACATCTACTGGGGATGTGCCCACAACCCAGGTACATGCCCTTGACCGGAATCGAACCTGGGACCTTTCAGTCCGCAGGCCGATGCTCTATCCACTGAGCCAAACCGGTTTCGGCTCATTTCCAGTTTTTAGATTCAAAAACAAAAACCGTTTGGTGAAATTAAGTAACTCCCACAATGACAAAAAAGATAGTAAGTGGTAGAACTGGGATTAGAGCCCAGTCAATTAAGGATATCCACTGACAGGGACACCTATCTTAGATCCTGTGTGTGTGTTTGTGAGGGAGAGGGTAAGAGAACACTACAATTTTTATCCAATTGTGAAAAAGTAGTTACTTACCATTTGTGTCTAATTATTCTGCAAAATAGTGCCTGTGATTTGAGAATAAGCCCAACTCTTTTTATAAGCTTTTGATCTAGAGATGATCTTCTACCAGACTAAAGTTCCTAAAAGTTTTTCATTTCACCCTGCTCAAACCTGGACCATAAAATTTCCTGTGGACAAAAATGGCCTTGGAATAGAGCCAACCTATCATTTCCTTCAGTTTTGCTCCTTTTGATTCCGTGTCATGAATTCAGCCCTTATGCCTATGAACGCCCCTAAGCTGGCTCGGAGACACTCACCATCGAGCTTTTTCAGTCTGGGTACCCTCTTGGTTGCCTCTTCAATCCAGTTCCCCTCAGCTGAATGCTTCTCTTCCAGGGGATTGCCGACGAACACCAGGTCTTCCAGGCAGGGCAGTTCCGCCAGCTTCACAAACTCAGCTACAGGTACAAAGAATATCTTCCACATTAAAATGGCAGGTTTTACTGCTATGCTTTCGGGGTTGAATTCCAATATCACTGGTGGTGACTATTCAAGACAATTTGTCGTTTAAGATTTTGAAGGAAGTAAGGGTAGTTAGACCATGTGGACTGATTCTCTGAAAACATTACAGAAAGGGAGGGAAAAAGAAGACATACCTCTTCTACCTTTATGCTGGCCTAAGGCTAGGATAAGAAGAAGAAATAGGATTTACAATAAAAAGGAACAATAGCCCTCGCAGGTTTGGCTCAGTGGATAGAGCATCGGCCTGTGAACCAAAGGGTTCCAGGTTCAATTCCGGTCAAGAGCACGTACCTTGGTTGTAGGCTCTGCCCCAACCCCAGGCCCTGGTTGGGGCTCGTACAGGAGGCAACCAATTGATGTGTTTCTCTCACATCAATGTTTCTCTCTTCCACTTTCCCTAAAAAAAGTCAATGGAGGAATATCCTGGGTGAGGATTATAAAAATTAAAAAAACACAAAAAAACCCCCGACAAATCATTCACCAGTGACAGGTCTTCTCTGTGTTGTATTGCATCAGTATGGGCTAAGCTAAACTGTCTGTACTTATCCCCTCTCTCATCTTTGAATTCTTAAAGCAACTCATTGGAGCCTCTACTGCAGAATTTATCACAGTTTTACAATTATTAGCTTACTAGAGGCCCAGTGCATGAAATTTGTGCACAGGAGGGGGGGGTGTCCCTCAGCCCGGCCTGCACCCTCTCAAAATCCAGGATCATTGGCTTGTAACCGCTCACCTGCCTGCCTGCCTGATTGCCCCTAGCCGCCTCTGCCTGCCGGCCTAATCGCTCCCTAACTGCTCTCCCCTGCTTTCCTGATCGCCCCTAACTGCTCTTCCCTGCCTTCCTGATTGCCCCTAACCACTCTGCCTTGGCCCCTGCCACCGTGGCTTTGTCCAGAAGGACATACGGAAGATGTCCGGTCTAATTTGCATATTACCCTTTTATTAGTATAGATAAACTAACCTTTCCACTAAACTGTGAACTCCTTGAGGGCAGAGATAGTGTCCTATTCAACTATGTATCTCAAGAGTCTGGCCTATAGTTCATGCACATAATAGGGCTTTAGTAAATACTGAATAAATAATGTACAATGCAAAAGCAAAGCGCCCAGCCAGCATGGCTCAGTGGTTGAGCAGCGACCTATGAACTAGGTCATGGTTCAATTCCTGGACAGAGCACATACCTAAGTTACGGGCTCAACCCCCAATGTGGCGTATACACGAGGCAGCTAATAAATTATTCTCTCTCATCATTGATGTTTTATCTCTCTCTCCCTCTCTCTTCCTCTCTGAAATCAATAAAAATATATTAAAAAACAAAAGCAAAGTAATATAGATGTCAGATAAGCCTTCCACACAATAATTATTAAGTTTAAACTGATTTCTTCCAGCCTTTGGACAATTAATTTAATTTCTTAAAGATTAATAGGACCAGAACCTATTCAATTAAAATCATTCTAAGTAAATATTTAGATGTAAATTTTAAGCATTTAGCTATTTCCCTCGGTGGTTAGAAATAAATGTCCTCCCTTTGTTCCTTGTTCCCTATTGGGCTATTTTCTATAAATAGGAGGTAGAAGTTAGCAAAGAGCCAGCCTCAGCTTACCCCAGTCTTTCACCTGGTTATTAGACATGTAGAGAATCTTCAATTTCTTCATTACATGGATTCCTTTCAACTTCTCAATAAAATTGTAGGATATCCATAGTTCTTCTAATGTGTCCCCTACGGCTTCCTGAAAAAGAAAGCAATTTTACATATATGCTTATTTTTAAGCTTTTTTCCTTCCTTTATAAACATAAAGACAATGGTCTTCAGAGAACCGAGACCCACCTGTCCCCTGGCAGGAGAGTTGAAGGCTGTGTGGGAGTTTTGGGCATTAAAAAAGCCAAGCAGAACATTCTCTTCCTCTCTTCAAACTGATCTGAACTAAGAAAAGGTACTGAAACCACCAACAGGGAAAATAACAGCACTATTTGATCATTTTTATTGACTAGTATAGCTTTCAAATTACTTGGCTATATATTTTATTATTTTATCCTTGTAACATTTAAGATAGAAAAGCAGGTTATTTATTTCTATTATACAGAGCTTAAGGGCTTTTTCTAAGACCACAATGTTATTAAGTAGTAGAGCTGGGTCTAAATTTCAGGATTCCCCCCCCCCAATATTTATTATGGAAACTTTCAAACATAACAAAAGTCAAAAGAATTTTACAGTAGACCCCATATCCACTACCCAAATTCTACGATTAATATTTTACTCTCCTTTACCTAGCAAATATCTGTCCAACAACTATCATTCCATTAATTCACTTTTTTGCATGTATAAAATTCCGTTTCCATTATAGTAAGAAAATTAGACCACACTGACTCTTAAATACAGTCAGTGGTGGCACAAACGTCCCTTTTTCAGACATAAGACAGACTGTAGTGGTTCTTTCTGTCCTGGCGCTCTTAAATCAGAACTTTGTGACTTAACCAAACCCCTCAGCTAGTATTCTGATACCTTCTCCACCAAAGTGATCTAGTTAGTATATCATGTATGTCTTTCAGAAGGGGAAATCCGTTTTCATGTAATTTAAACTTTATTGCTTGCATTTTCATTGCAGTGCATCTGCATCCATTTCATGTCTCCAACTTAAAAAGTGTGAGATAGCAGAAAAAATACTGATTAAATGCTGACTAGAAGATTTAGGCTCAGTTCTGTGTTCTGCCACTTATTTAGTGTTGTTTTTATATGTGCAGATGAGGACTTTTGGTCAATTTTAATATAGCCAATTTGTTCAATTCTCCAAGTACTAATTTAGCTTCTACTTAGTTTTCAGCCATTTGGATGCAGCTCTTTTGCCATTACCAAATTTCAGTATATTTTGGGACTTTACTTGGGAATATTACTTTGTAGAACGAGAATTTCTTAAGGCATATTGACTTACAAATGTTGTACAGATGTTGAATGCCCAGGATGTGGTTCTGTCTTTCAGTACATCTTCAATCTATTCTACTGTCTTTTGTATTTCTCTAAATATAAGTACTTGCTAGCCAGCTCAATTAGATTACTATTTTGATAACTTGAGAAGTGATCAGTGCCTAAAATGTGAAACTGACATTCTACAGAGATGGACTGACAAATCCAAAAAATGGATGAAACAGCTGCAATAACATTAGCAGCACTAAATAAAACCTTAAAGAAAATTTCAAAAGGTGTGAAACCATTCCAAGAAACACAATTTTCTATATATATTAAAAGTAAGTAATAAAGCCGAAACCGGTTTGGCTCAGTGGATAGAGTGTCAGCCTGTGGACTGAAGGGTCCCAAGTTCGATTCCGGTCAAGGGCATGTACCTGGGTTGCGGGCACATCCCCAGTGGGAGATGTGCAGGAGGCAGCTGATCGATGTTTCTCTCTCATTGATGTTCCTAACTCTCTATCTCTCTCCCTTCCTCTCTGTAAAAAATCAATAAAATATATTTTTTTAAAAAGTAAGTAATAAAGATGAGATTTTGGTGAAGCAATCTGGTGAATATAATCAGTGAAACCTGGCTAAGTTTGTTTGAACCAATTCAGTAAAAACTGTCATTCAGTAAACTGGCCCTTTGGAGAACTAGGCATTGAGTGAACAAGCATTCAGCAAATTGGTTCACTTCTGCCAGTAAACAAATAATTTCTTAGTGACCTGCTCTGTAAAATGAGGAGGTTGGCACAATGAAAGACCACCTCACACTCATTAGGATGGCTACTATCAAACAAACAGAAAGTATGAAATGTTGGCAAGGATATGGAGAAATTGGAATCCTTGCACACTGTTGGTGGGCATGTAAAATGCTGCAGGTGCTATGGACCAGTTTGGCAGGTCCTCCAAAAATTAAAAATATATGATCCAGCAATTCTTGTGGGCATTTACCCTAAAGAATTTTAAAAAGGGTTTCAAAAAGATATTTAAATACTCATGTTAATAGCAGTTTTATTTACAATAGTCACCTTTTGACATGAAAAAATATTACTAATATAAAAGTAGGTTTACAGTTGTGAGTACACAAAACAAAGTTTATTTGTGTATTATTACTAATTATTGTATTATTTATTATTATAACCTACTTTTGCCCACCTCTCTATTGAGTGAGAAAGCAGAAAAAAATATATTAGTAATCAATAGTACAAAATATATAACACACAGGCATACACATTTACACAGATATCCGTTTGTATTTGCACAGAAAAAATATTAAAGTATACAAAACAATATTTTTTGTTACCTCATGGAATTGGGGAAGTAGGTATGGAGAAAAAAGATTTTCATAGTGTATTTCCTATACTTATAAATTGCTTGATTTGTTTTTTACAATGAACATATATTACTTTTAGAATTAAAAATTTAACCTAATAGATTTTATAATTAGTAATAAAACATATTGAGTCACTCATTAAATGCTTATAGAATGCCTACTACATGTATTAAGCACTAAGGTAGATACTAATGAGCAAAACTGACGTGCTCATTAGGATCTGTGCGAGCGACAGAAAGAGAGGGCGGGGTGGCGGTGGGGGAGGGATGAACAAGATGGAGAAGAACAAACCAATAAAAATTTCAGACAGTAGCCATAGCTGGTTTTGCTCAGTGGATAGAGCGTCAGCCTGTGGACTGAAGGGTTCCGGGTTTGATTCTGATCAAGGGCACATGGCCAGGTTGTGGGCTTGATCCCCAGTGGGGGACATGCAGGGGGCAGCCAATCAATGATTCTCTCTTATCATTGATGTTTCTATCTCTCTCCCCCTCTCCCTTCTTCTCTGAAATCAATTTAAAATTTTTTCCAGACTGTAATTTATATTTGTGTGTATGTATGTGTGTATGTGTGTGTGAGTGTGTGTGTGTATGTGTGAATGTGTGTATGTGTGTCTATGTGTGTGTGTGTGTGTGTATGTGTGAATGTGTGTATGTGTGTCTATGTGTGTGTGTGTGTGTGTATCAAGAGTTATTGCTACATTAGATATAGGGTAGCTGGGTCACTTTTGAGGAGGTGACATCTGAGCTGAAGTGTGAAAGTTAAGAAGGAGCAAGTAATGTGGAAATCTATAGGAACTAAGAGTTTTTTAGGCAGAGGGAACAGCAAGTACAAAATTCAGGTGGGAATGGACTTGGTCTTTTCCAGGAAGAGAGAGAAGGCCAGTAGCTGGAGATTACAGCTAGAAAGAAGAGTAATATGAAATGAGATCCGAAAGGAAGGCAGAGGCCAGAGCATATATACAAATGGGCTTATAATGTACCTTAATAGTCAGTTTTCCAGGTTTATTTTATTTTTTAATCTTTTTTTAAAATTTGAAATCTTTATTTTTCAAAGTATTACCTATGTCCTCTTTTCTCCCCATTGACCCTTCCAGCCCTCCTTGCCCGCCCCCCCCCGCCCCCAGGTCTTTACCACCCTATTGTCTGTGTTCATGGGTTATGCAACCAGTAGTTTTTAATAGACCCCTTCATTCAATTTAACATTCCATGTTTTACAGATTAGAGTGGTCGTGTGCGCTGATTGGGAATCGAACCCTGACCTCCCGGTTCATAGGTCAATGCTCAACCACTGAGCCACACTAGCTGGGCTCCATTGATTTTTTAGAGAGAGTGGAAGGGAGGGGGAGAGAGAGAGAAAGAGAAAGATCCATGTGAAAGAGATAACTCAATTGGTTGCCTCCCGCATGAGGTATGTGCCCTTGACAGGGAATTGAACCCGTGACCTTTTAGTCTGAGGGCTGATACTCTATATCCACTGAGCCAAACTGGCCAGGGCTTTGGGACTTTTTAAAGTTACTTTTCTACTTTATAAAATTTCTGCAATGGACAAGTATTATTTTCATACTAAGAAAGAAGTATATGCTTTTGTAAAGCAATAAGTAGCAACCTACCAGTCCATTTAAGTTCTTTATGTTGTTTCTTCCTAAAGACAATATCCTCAAGTTTTCTGTAGTGGGGGGGAAAAAAAGCAATTTTTTGTTTATGAGAATCATATGACACAATTGTAAATCTAGTATACTATAGCTTTAATAAATTTTATATAATAAATATATTTGTATAAGAGTAAGAAAGGCTGTATTAATTAAAAGTGGTAATCAAGTAGAAAATAAGGTAAACATGCCCTAGCCGGTACGGCTCAGTTGATAGAGCACTGGCCTGTGGACTGAAGGGTCCCAGGTTCAATTCCGGTCAAGCCACATGCCTGGGTTTGGGGCTCGATCCCCAGTTGGGGGCGTGCAGGAGGTGGCCGCAGGAGGCGGCCAATCAATGATTCTTTCTCATCACTGATGTTTCTATCTCTCCCTCTTCCTTCCTCTCTGAAATCAATAAAAATATATTTAAAAGAAAATAAGGTAAACACTACAACTGAGATTTCACATCATGCCAGTATTAATTTTTTTTAATTGTTAGCTATTTAGAATGCATGATCTTAAATTGATGGCTAATAAAAATATTAGAGGGATAAAATAAGAGCAAAGAAGATTTGAACTTTAGATTTGAGAGCATGTATATACTTCAAATCTTTTATGGTATGAGGACTCATAATAGAAAACATATTTAAGAATAGTACACCTCACTCCACAAAGGATTAGAAATCAAATTAATTAGTATTTTTTAAATCTTTTACTTTCAGTCTTTTAATAATTAGATTGTGATTTGGTTTAAAAGATACCTATTTGTATTTTTATAAGGATGTTTCTACCTGTGTATCTATAGATTGTTTGTGAAATAGAAAAAAGGAAGAAGAAACAGTGGTTGCTGTGGGGGAGGAACTGAGAGTGTATGGTCAGAAGAAGATTTCTTTTGAACTATTTACATAAAACCATGTACATGTATTATTTTCAAAATTAAAAAAAGATTTCTAGTAAAACACAGGAAATCTCATTTGTTCTAAAAAAACTACTTGATTACTTATGCATAAATTATACATTTAGTTTTCACAACTTAAAACTTCAATAACTACACTGTCCAATATGGTAACTACTAGTCACATGGCTATTTAACTTAATTAAAAATAAATACAATTAAAATTCAGTTTCTCAGTCACACTAGCTGTGTAAGGGTAGTGGCAACTGTTTTGGGAATGTGCAGACAGTTCTATTGGATGGCACTGTTCTATAACATCCATAAATTGATAGTTAAGAATACAAAACCAATTAACTGAGTTCAAATCCCAACTTTCTAGGGAAGCAACCAAACCTCTTTGAATCTCAGTTTTATTATGTAAAATAAAGAAATACAGTATCTATTTTATAAGCATATAAGAACTGAGATAGCCCTCGCTGGTTTTGTTCAGTGGATAGAGCCTTGGCCTGTGGACTGAAGGGTCCCAGGTTCGATTCCGGTCAAGGGCACATGCCCAGGTTGCGGGCTAGATCCCTGGTGGGGGGCGTACAGGAGGCAGCCGATCAGTGATTCACTCTCATCATTGATGTTTCTGTCTCTTTCTCCCTCTCCCTTCCTCTGTGAAATCAATAAAAAAAATTAATTTTTTTAAAAAAGAACTGAGATAATTGTCTAAAACATTCAGCCTAGCCCAACCGGTGTGGCTGAGTGGTTGAGCATCAACCTATGAACCAGGAGGTCAGGGTTCGAATCTCAGTCAGGGCACATACCCGAGTTGTGGGCTGGATCCCAGTGTGGGGCGTGCAGGAGACAGCTAATCAATGATTTTCTGTCATCAATGATGTTTCTATCTCTCTCTCCCTCTCCCTTCCTCTCTGAAATCAGATATATATATATATATAATAAAACATTCAGCCTAATGCCTAACCCATGGTTAGTACACAATAAATGGTGTGTTTGTGTCTGTGTGTGTATCAGGTATATATGTTATATAAACTTTGGTTTTAATTAATTTAATTACTCTTTCTTTGTAAACATTTATAAAAGACAATCTTGGATTATAATAATAATTACCTACTTCATAACTATTGTATTAATCCTCACCAGAGGATATTTTTCCATTGATTTTTAGAGAGAGTGGAAGAGAAGGAAAGACAGAGAGAAACATTGATGTGAGAGAAACACATTAATTGGTTGCCTCCTGCACGAGCCCCAACCAGGGCCCGGGCTGGGGAAGAGCCTGCAACCAAGGTACATGCCCTTGACCAGAACTGAACCTGGGACCCTTTAGTCCTCAGGCCAATGCTCTATCCACTGAGCCAAACCAGCAAGGGCACTACTGTGAATAATAAAATGAGTTAGTGTATATAAAGGACTTAGAATAGTGCCTGGTACATATAAATGCTCAAGAAATGTTAGTCATTTTCATAGTGAGGAATATGTTCTGTCTCTTTAGATAATGAACTCCTTGGGGGCAAGAATCATATTTTATTAATCATTTTTTAAAATATTTTTTATTGATTTCAGAGAGGTAGGGAGAGGAAGAGATAGAAACATCAATGATGAGAGAGAATCATTGATTGGCTGCCTCCTGCACATCCTACACTAGGGATCAAGCCCGCAACCCAGGCATGTGCCCTGACTGGAAATCAAACCATGACCTCCTGGTTCATAGGTCGACCATGCTCAACTACTGAACCAGGCTGGCCGGGTAAGTATTATACTTTCTAAAAGTCATTGACACCTTAGTCGGTTTGGCTCAGCGGATAGATTGTCGGCCTGCAGGCTGAAGGTCCCAAGGTTGATTCCAGTCAAGGGCACATGCCTGTGTTGTGGGCTTGATCCTCAGTAGGAGGCGTACGGGAGGCAGTCAATCAATGATTCCCTCTCATCATTGATGTTTCTATCTCTCTCTCCCTCTCCCTTCCTCTCTGAAATCAATAAAATATATATATTAAAATAAATAAATAAATAAACAAGTCATTGCCAACTTGATAGGCAAAATATTAATATCTTGTTTTAATGTTTGTTTCTTCACTAGTGAATAAGCTAGGAATCTTAAGGTAAGTATCCCCAATTATCCAGGTATTCCCTAAATGCAATCACAAGTAAACTCAAAAGAGAAAAACTAGACACAGACAAAAAGAGAGAGAATGTAATATGACCGCTGAGGCAGAGACTGGAGTGATGTAGTGCAAGGAATGTGCAGCCCTCAGAATCGAGCAGAGGCAAGGAACAGGTTCTCCGCTGAGGCCTCCGTAGGGAGTGGGGCTGACAAAACCTCGACTTTGGCCAGTGAAACTGATTTCAGACGCTGGCTTCCAGAACTGGGAGGGAATAAATGTCTGTTATTTTAAGCCATCTAGTTCCAGCAGCCATGGGAAACTAGCACAACAGTCAGAGGCCTTGGCAACTTGGTAGGTGATAATGTCATTAACAAATTTAAGAAGCACAGGAAAAACAGGGATGATGAGAAATTAAAAGTTAAATATAACCAGTATGAAACACAAGACAAATCTGAACACAAAAAATCTGATTTTTAAATTTAAGATATCTCAATTCAAACCCTTAGCTTTAAAATATATTTAAAATGTTCAGGTCTCATGTATCTGTAATTTTCTTTGGATAATCAAACTTAAGACAAATGATTTATATATTCTCTCTGTTATCTGACAATTACTGTGGTTAAAACAGGTGCCGGCTTCTGGGATTACGTAGTGTCTCTGGAATGTTTATTCCAATAACTAGAAAATCCAAGAACCATCTGCTATTGTGTATCACTTACTTAAACCGTTCAGGTTGGCAATTTTTTCAATGCAGTTTGTCGACAGTGAAAGCTTCCTTAAAAAGAACAAAGGAAAACTTGAATTAATATGAAAAAATTGTAAATAGTATATCAGAGATTATTTCTCTAGTGCCCATAAAAGATGATATTTAAGTCATACTTCCTTTTGTCAGTGAATTCTTTTATCCCCTTCAGAAATGGCATATATTCCTTCATTTTAAAATCTTCATAGTTTTTTCTGATTACAAAAGTTAACATAGACTCATTGTAGGAAATTTAAAAAAAACCTCTTTGAGTGCAATTTGGTGTTATCTATTAAATATTTTAATGCATGTATTCTTTGACACAGTAATTCATTTCTAGGAATACATCGCATTGAAATGCTAATGCAAATGCCAAAAGTTATATGAATTAGGTTATTGATTATATTATGATAGCAAAAAAATGGGGGGAAGTCTATAAACATCCATCAACTGAGGATTGCTATACTGTCATGGAAACAAATGACACTGGGCTATAGATACCAACTTGAGATGTCCATGATATGTAGTTAAGTTTTAAAACCATCTAACAGAACAATACATTTTATTTTCTCATGTGTTAAATCTTTCAGAAATGTATATTGTAAGAAGTCATATGTAATCCTAATCACCCCACACTTTCCCCCAGATCACTTAGTTCAAGGAATTTTTAATAGTTCATATATATTTATTTAGATTTTTTCTATAATACTTTAATTATATAAAGACAAATTTTTAAAGGGAGAATATATATACAATTCTTAGTCTTCCTTTATTGACAAAATGTTTTTAATATCTTAGTAAATTTCATGCAAAAATATAATAAAAACTAATTTTATTGAACATTTAATGCATGCCTTTTATTCTTCTAAGTATTTTACATGCATTAACTATTTTAACCATTACAACAATCTTTTGAAATATTAGTATCCATATTTTGAGAAACTAAGGTACAAAGATATGAGACAATTTGCCTAATATTCCATAGCCAGAAAGTGGCACAGCCAAATTTAAAACCCAAAAAGTTTGACTCTAGGACATGTGAGCATATCCTTTCTGATTTGACTTGAAGAGGAATTATTCATTTTTTTACTTGATACAGTAAAATCAATTACTGTACAGTGTAAATTACTGATCAAATCTGCATATTTTCTAGTCATCCTCCTTTCCCGAGAAGTACTAATGAAAAACTGAGTTTCTTAAACTTGGGAATATGGTGGGGGAATAATTCTTTAATTGTCCAGACAACCAGAAGGATGAATAAAGACAAGAACTTACTCGCAATTAGCAAGCATGGACAAGGACGCATCCATCTTCTCTATAGGAGGGATCTGGGCATAAAGCTTTACCTCTTTGGCCTCAGATGGCTTCTGACTGGTTTTCTCTTCCTGTGATAAAAATTAATTTGGGGAAAAAATGATCCCTGATTGTGATGTGGAGTTAAAGGAGGCTAGAATTTCCCAAGGCTTTTCTATCTTTATTTCAAAACAATTATTAGAAATTAGTAGTTCTGTGCATTCTTTTCTTTTCTTCTAACTATATTTTTATTGAATTCAGAGAGGAGGAGAGAGGAAGAGTAAGACAGAAACATCAATGATGAGAGAGAATCATTGATTGGCTGCCTCCCACACACATCCCACTGGAGATCGAGCCTACAACCTGGGCACGTGCCCCTAATCTGATTCTAACCCAGGACCCTTCAATCCACAGGCCAATGCTCTATCCACTGAGCCAAACTGGCCAGGGCAATTCTTGCATTCTTAATTTTTTGTTGTTGTTGTTGTTAATTCTCATTTGAGGATATTTTTTCCATTGATTTTTAGAGAGAGTAGAGGGAGAGGCAGAGAGAGAGAAACATCAATGTGAGAGAAACACATAGACTGGTTGCCTCCCCCACGGGCCGACCAGGGCCAACCCTACAACCGAGGTAAGTACGTGCCCTTGACTGGAATCAAACCTGGGACTCTTAAGTCATGGGCCAACACTATACCAGTGGTTCTCAACCTTCTGGCCCTTTAAATACAGTTCCTCATATTGTGACCCAACCATAAAATTATTTTCATTGCTACTTCATAACTGTAATGTTGCTACTGTTATGAATCGTAATGTAAATATCTGATATGCAGGATGGTCTTAGGCGACCCCTGTGAAAGGGTCGTTTGACCCCCAAAAGGGTCGCGACCCACAGGTTGAGAACCGCTGCCTATACAGAGCCAAACCAGCCAGGGCAATTCTGTGCATTCTTTATAGTTCACTATTGACCTTTACTGTTGACTCTGATAATCAAGGTTCTACATGGAAAACTAAAGTAATTCGTTGTTAGATCTGAACCAAAGGGGAAAAAAGAGGAAAGAAAATAACTAATTTCTGTAATATTTAAAACTAGAGGCCCGATGCATGAAATTCATGCAAGAGGCTTGGCCCGCACAGCCGTGGTGGCTTGCCTCTGCCCTCAAAGCCCTGGCTTCATCCAGAAGGTTGTGTGGAAGGACGTCCAGAAGGACGTCGGGAAAGTCGTTTGGCTATCCAGTCTAATTAGCATATTATGCTTTGATTATTATAGATCCTAACATCTTCCTGGGAAGAATTCATTGTCTCTAAATAACGTTTCCTTAAATATCAGGTTCAGACCTATATAAGATCAACTGTTTTCTTTGTCATTTCATCTTTCTGTCTTATACATAATTCAGTCTGAACTAGAACCCCAAAATATCAAGAATTTTGGAAGATATTCTCTTTACAGCACAGCTGAGGTCACAACTATTTACTCTGCAGTAATTTACTACTAAGTTATACCTTAGAGTTTAATTTTGGTACTAAGTATACAAAATTAAAATTTAATTACCAATATATGCTGCCTAATAATATTTTCTAAGTATATCACAACCAGAATATTTATATTGATACAATCCACTGATTTAAATCAGATTTTCTCAATTTCACATGTACTCATTTATATATATGGTGTGACTGTGTTTGTATGGGTGCATTAAGTTCTACACATTTTTATCACCTATGTGGGTTCATGTATCCACTGCCACAGTCAACATAACTAAGTAGTTCCAATACCACAAAGGTCCCTTTTACTGAAAGGTCAGATTTAAATAACTTTCTAAAAATTCTCCTTGCATGGTTTCTAAAAGAAGTTAAAAACTCATATACTCACCCATCTGGCTAGAGCTTCTTTGATTGTTGTTGCTTTTGCCTTAAAAAGAGAAGGAAAAACAAGGTTGTCTTTATTGGTGTAATCTGTTAATTTTAAAAAATATATATTTTATTGAGTTTTTACAGAGAGGAAGGGAGAGGGATAGTTAGAAACATCGATAGAGAGAAACATTGATCAGCCGCCTCCCGCACACCTCCCACTGGGGATGTGCCCGCAACCAAGGTACATGCCCTTGACCAGAATCAAACCTGGGACCCTTCAGTCCGCAGGGCAACGCTCCATCCACTGAGCCAAACCGGCTGGGGCTAATCTGTTAATTTTTCATACAATAATTACTAGTCTTTGTATCTACCATTTAAAAAATTAACTTGTTTCTTTGAGACTTTATATGCAAAGAGTTTTTTAATTTTCTCAAATCAGAAAGATTTAAATACCTCTCTGAGAAACTAAGGGAATCAAGATGTAATGTCCATTTACATAACTCCCACTTGGTTTTCAAAAAACATATAGCTTTCAAAGCTTGATATTAAAATGTGTCATTTCATTGATTCTAAGATCTACATCTTCTTTCATATGTTAACATCTTTGAAATTCGGATGCATCTTCTAACCAGGAACAATTTACAATTGTTGTGGCCAGGTGCCAGTGGTGAAGTTTTAGAAAAACAAGAACCATTTTATCTCATACACATAGATTCCTTTTTATGCTTGCAAATGATGACATATAATAAAAGTCTATATGCCCAAATACATTTAAAAGAACTCTGCCAATAAGTACAAAATAAAAATTCTAAGTGATAAGAAATTATTTGTCATAGTTCAATTCCAATTTATTTTTCTTTCTTAGCAGAACACAAAATAATGTCGCACTTAATAATCAATAATACCTTAGATTCCATTTATTATGATATTTAAAACTTTAAAGATGAGAAGGGAAGACATCCATTGAATTACTGATAGAGTTCCTTTAAAAAAAAAAGAAAGAGAGCCCTGCCAGCGCGGCTCAGTGGCTGAGTGTTGACCCATGAACCAGGAGGCCATGGTCTGATTCCCGGTCAGGGCACATGCCCAGGTTGTAGGCTCAATCCCCAGGGTGGGGCAGGCAGGAGGCAGCTAATCAGTGATCCTCACCCTCTCCCTTCCTCTCTGAAATTAATAAAAACATTAAAGTGGCGGTTCTCAACCTGTGGGTCGCGACCATCGGAAAACACATATAGTATATCAGATATTTATATTACGATTCATAACAGTAGCAAAATTACAGTTATGAAGTAGCAATGAAAATAATTTTATGGTTAGGGGTCACCACAACATGAGGAACTGTATTAAAGGGTCGTGGCATTAGGAAGGTTGAGAACCACAGTAAGAGAGAGCGAGGGGGGGGGGGAGGAATCTTAAACAAAAACAAAGGGAAAGTTTTAAAAGTATATAGCATTATGTCTAGAAAATAAGGGCATACTAATAAATCACTCTTGGGTTAAAAAATTCAAGTAAAATAATAAAATAAAAGACAAGTAAAAATATGAAAAATACATATAACACGTAAAAGGAAACTTACAGCCTCAAATACATTTATTTTAAAAGAAGAGAGAACAAAAGATAGAAAACAAATAAGCTAAGCATTCAAGATATTTGAAAAAGTACATCATTATAAACCCAAAAAAGGCATAGGAAATACAGAGGAAGAAGTCAATGAGAAACAGAGCAGCAGGGAAAAGATTAATAAAACTAAAAGTTAGTTCTTAAATCTCTGGCAAGCCTGATTGATCAAAAACGAGAGATAGCCCTAGCCAGTTTGGCTCAATGGATAGAGCATCAGTCTTTGGACTGAAGAGTCCTGGGTTCAATTCCACTCAAGGGCACCTACCTCGGTTGCGGGCTCCGGCCTTGGTTGGGGGCATGTGAGAGGCAACCAATTGATGAGTCTCTCTCACATCAGTGTTTCTCTCTGTCTTTCCCTCTCCCTTCCACTCTCTCTAAAAAATCAATGGTAAAAATATCCTTGAGTGAGGATTTAAAAGAAAGAGAGAGAGAGACAAGTTAAAAATATAAACTAAATAAGGGGAAATAATACAGATACCACAGGGATTTTAAAATAAAATATGATAAGCAAATACATGGTAATAAGTTTGAAAAGCTAGGCCAAGTATACATTTCTAAAAACAAACATAAAACAGAAAAGTGCCAGAACTGTCACAAGAAGAATCAGACCAATAACTATTTAAATCATTAAACAGAAAATTGAAGAGATTTACCCTCATCCTTCTCCCCTAAAGCTCCAAGCCTAATTTTACAAATGAGTTCTACCAAGCTTTCAAGGAACAGATATTCCCTGTTATACAAGTTGTTCCAGGAACCAGAAAAAGAGGGAAAGCTGCCAACGTATTTAAGAGGCAGAATAACTTGATGCTATAACGAGATAAGGAGCCCTCTTCATTTCTCAACACAGATTTGAAAAGCCTAGATATGATAATAGGTCTCCAAAGCCAATGATGTATAATGAACATGATAAAGAAAAGTTTATCCCAGGAGCATAAGGACTGTTTAACAACAGAAAAAATTATAAAGGTAAATCATTTATTATTGGATTAAAAGGGGGGAAATCACATTTATTTCAACAAGTAGAGAAAAGCACTTGATAAAGTTCTACATTTTTTAATTTTAAAAATTTATTTCTTGGTTTTAGAGAAAAAGGAAAAGAGAGAGGGAGGGAAGGAGGGAGGGAGAGAGAGAGAGAGAGAGAGAGAGAGAGAGAGAGAGAGAGAGATGTATGTGTTTTTCCACTTATTTATGAATCATTGGTTGATTCTTGTATGTGCCCTGACCAGGCATCTAACTCGCAACCTTGGCGTATGGGGACAACATTTAAACCAACTGAAAAACCTGGCGAGGGCCCATAAAGTCTACATTTGATATTAAAAGCTCTCATTTAAGAGTTAAAGGGCTCCCAAGTGGCTCAGCTGATCGGAGCATCATCCCATACATCAAAAGGGTTGTGGGTTCAATTCCTGGTCAGGGCACATACTTAGGTTTCGGGATCAATCCCCAGTCATGTGTATGGGAGCCAACCAATCAATGTTTCTCGCACACATGATGTTTCTATCTCTCTCTTCCCCCCTTTCTTTCTTTCTAAAATCAATAAAAACATATCATCAGGAAAGGATTTAAAAAAGAAAAGAAAAGCTACATACCAAAAAGCTATAATAAGCACCATACTTAATGGAGAAATTCATTCATTTCAGCAGATATTCATTGAGCATATACCAAACATTCTTCTACATACCTAGTATATATCAACAGATAAAACAAAGATCTCTGCCTTCATAGAACTATTAGCAGGAGACAAATGGTAATACAATTTTGAAAATAAAGAAATTATACACTATATTAGAAGATGACAATTGCTAAAGAAAGAGAAAATGCTGAGCTTGGTAAAGGATATCAGGATCTGTGTATATGTATGTGGAGGATGTTTGTTTTAAATGAGGTGGGTAAGGCAAGCCAGACTGGAATGGAAACATTAAAAGTATTCTCTTTAAGATCCCAAACACATCAAGGATGTCTACTATCACTGCTACTATTTAACATGGTACAAGAGATCTTTAAAATGTTATAATAAAGAGAAATACAAACTGCAATGGTTAAAAGTAGGAAACAAAACTCACTTTGTGCAGATGGTCATCTATATAGAAATCACATAAACTCACAAATATTAGAACAAATGGAGTTCAGCAAGTGAAGAACACTGTTGACAATGTAAACAAAAAACTGGGAGAAGATATTTTCAATGTAAATCCAACAAAGGGCTGATATCTAGATATATAAGGAACTCTTAAAATTTAGAACTAAAAGGAATATGGAAAAGTTGGCAAAAAACATAAACAGAATATGCACAGAAACTGAAATCCAGATGACTAATAAGAATATCATAAGGTATTCAAACTCATTAAGAATTGGAGAAATGCAGAATAAAACAATGGAATGCTAAAATACATCCTCAGAATGGCAAAAGTTAGAAAGTTGGTGACAATGTAGAGAGAAGCAAAAACTAGTAAAGCCAATCTGGAAAGCAGTCTGACAGTGTGCAGGTAAATTAAATCTGCATAGACCCTACGACTCTGCAATCCCACTACTAGTATATTTCCCAGAGAAATCCTTGCATGGGTCCATAAAAAGACACTAAGAACACTTTCAAGTTGGAAACAATCTAACTATCTATAAATTGGTTTATAAGGTCATTAATTCTAAGGCAGTGGTCCTCAACCTTCCTAATGCTGCGACCCTTTAATACAGTTCCTCATGTGTGGTGACCCCCAATTTCATTGTTACAAACTGAACATAATTAAAGCATAATGATTAATTTAAAAAAATGTAATTATATATGTGTTTTCCGATGGTCTTAGGTGACCCCTGTGAAAGGGTCGTTCGACCCCCAAAAGGGTTGTGACCCACAGGTTGAGAACCGCTGGTCTAAGGCCATACCATCCTGAACACACCCAATCATGTCTGATCTTGGAAGGTCACTAGTTCCTCTCTAGAGGGCAGGAATCAAAAACTGAAATGCCTAAAGAACCAATGGAACATCATTAATGGATAAAGCTGGCCATGTAAAGAGCCCCTACTTGGCTCTAGAAAGCTGTTGACAGGGGGGACTTGGGACAAGAATTACCCTAATATCACATTTCTTCAAACATGAAAACTCCATTAATGAAAGCAACATCCTTATTTTATGTACCATTAAGAAAAGATGCTGCCAATTATATGACAGTAATACAAACATTTCCAATAATAAAAAAAAGTCTTATGGTGAAATATAGTATTTCTGATTTTTCAAAGAAGCCAGAAATCTCATTCTTGTGAAATATCCTTTTTTAGGACACTGGAAGCTAATTTTTTTAATTAAAAAAAAACACACCAACTATATGAGGCCCTTGGTCAGATGGCTCAGTTGGTTAAAGTGTGGTCCCAATACACCAACGTTGCAGTTGGATCCCAGGTTAGAGAACATTCAAGAATCAGCCAATAAATGCACAAATGGGGGGAACAACAAATAGATGTTTCTTTCTCTCTCTCTCTCCCTCTGTTTCTCAAAAATCAATCAATAAAAAAATATGTAAGGAAAGTTCTTTATAAGTAAATAACACATTATGTGGGCCTGTTATTTCTGGAGGGCACCAGAACTAACAGTTGACAGCCTCAGCTAACTTCATCGAATTACTGGTTCTGACTCTTTATTTGGAGATTTGCAATAATTCTTATGGTTCATGCTTGCGGGGTTTAGAGCTTATTGTTTCTTTGCCTGAATATAAACCTAGGTTCCAGAACTTTTTCCTTTCCTTGGCCGTGGTTTTAGCTAAATGCCTGTGGAATAAAGTACGGAAGGGACGGGGACTGCTTTAAAAAGAGTGGTGTTTAATCTCGTGGTTGAGGGTGGGCATGAATGGCTTCCTTATCATTTCCATTTCTTGGGCTCAGTTTCTGCCCACCTACGTAGCATTGGAATCACATAATGAAGACAACGAATTATGCTTATTCTTCATAAACATCTCCATCCCAGCCAGACAATCACATCCTTTGCCGAACAGCTTGGGCTGGTTCTATAACCAACCAACAACATCCCTCTTCACGCTACTAGTGGGAACTGCCAAGCATGCAAGCAAGACAGAGCACATTTTAAGTAGGAACTGAGGAGCATCACCAGGTCAAGCCATTACTTCATAACAGTTTTCACTGGATAAACAGACGACAGATTTCAAAGCGAAGGCAGTATTTCTCAAAGTGCGGTGGGGCCCACTCCAATTTCAGAATAACCTGAGGTGCATTGTCAAAATGCACATGCCTGAACCTCCCCCATCATATTAAAAATTCATAATCTGTATTCCAACAAGCTTATATAGTATTTGGGCCCACTAAAATCATACATACGCACACTGAGTTGAGAAACAGTGCCCTAATGCATTCTATCAGGCTGGGTTTCACAACGCTACCTAGTAACTGCACTCACAGTCATTCAGGGCAACCTGCGCACATCACAGGTTTAAATACTGCCGCAATGGTGTGACACGCATCTCTCTCGTAGCCAGCTCCCCCACTCCATCTCGCTAGCGGGGGAGGGAGGAGTTACTTCTTTGTAAAAGATACCCGCATTCACCCACTCCCTTCCATCACCGTTCCCACCCCAAGCCCCTCTTCTTCGAGAATCTCCTGCTCTTTGCCTTCCCTTCTCTTTGCCAGGGTCCCTCCCCATTAACCCAATCTCGAATCCGCCCAAGCCCCGTCACCCCAGACCACCCAGCTTCTCCTTCGCCCCAGGCCTCTGATTCCAAGGAGCCAGCATCCGCTCCCGGGCTCCCTTCCGCTGTTCAAGGACACCCTCCGCCCTCCCAATCCTCACCACTCTACAACCACCCTTTCCCACTTCCAATCTCTTCTCGGCTTGGCTACCGGGCCTGGAAGAGACTCACCATTCCGGCGGTTGCTACTGTCACTGCTCTGGTTGCTAGGGCTCGCCGGGGTCAGTGCGCGTGCGCACTTCTCGGAGTTCGCCGTGGATCCCTACCCCCGCCGCTGTCCTTTCTCTCCGCCCTCAGGTGGCTGGAGCGGGGCATTGTGGGACGGCGGGGCGGCCGCCCGGGTCCTCCTGCCCCGCTGCCGCTCCCCAG
>NW_006383013.1:194567-199259 GCF_000327345.1 Myotis davidii | reverse complement strand
GACGTGCTTTTCCCAGGGAAAGCAGTTGCCGCTATCTGCAGTGACGTACCCGCCGCAAGTTTAAAACTGCGAAACCTCCCTATAACCATTGCCCTTCCCATAAAAGGATTTGTAAAGCTCGCTTCCCCTGCTAATTGCCCTTCCTGACCTTCTCTGGACTACCTGCTGCACTTAACCTGGCGTTCCCTCCCACTGAGGGTACCCGAAGCTAAACTCGGCCGAATTTCTTCAGTTACCTTCCTCCTGGGTACCAGAGGCGGCTGAAAACATAGCATTTAGGTTTCACTTGGATTATGCTCTATAATGTGGATGTTTTAAATTTTAGAATAAGAAATAAATTTCATTTTCCAAGACGTAACAATCACATTTATAAAACTAGGAAAAAGGAAAAATTTTACTGGAGAAAATAAAAATGTATATTTATGACATATCCAACTTTGTTCTTGCGTGTACTATAGACAGACATGAGCAGAGCAGGGAAGATGGGCCAGGTACAGAAGGTCACCAGTGTGGAAAGCCCCGGGTACCTAGCAACAGGCAAAACTGGTAAAACAAGGACCTTGCCCCCGAGGGTAACCTTTCTTTCAGTTTAGACCCCCTGACCTTTCCATATTGCAGGTCATGCAATTTCCATGCGGGCCCTCCCCTGACCTTTCCTCCCCTGGCATGTCGCTAGTTATGCAGTAGACTCCCTTAGAGGAGGAACAAGGATTGGAAGAGTAGCCCCATTTGACTCGCAGACGGGCTCTAGCATGAAGGTAACATCTAGCGATAACATCTAGGCCTCAGTTGTGTTTCAGCTCCAGGCCTAGAAAAGCAGCAAAACCAGACAAGGATGCCATGGCTGACGTCTGGACCAGTTCATTGACTATGACCCCTGCCCTGGTACCGACCAATCAGCAGAAACCACAACCCTGAAAGGACACACCTGAAAAGCTAAGGACTATTTTATTGGGATCCTCCCCAGAGACCTCCAGATAAATGCTCTCTCTTCCTCCTCTTCTTCAGCCCAGGTGTGTTACCTTTAACTTCCTCTTTCCCAAGCTCCAAGGGCCCTTCTTTTGCCTCTGTAACTTCTTTCCTAAGCCCACACACAGCTGGCTCACTTTTCCTACCTCTGTGACTTTTCTTTTCCAGATCTTCAAACCTGTCTACACTCTCCAAACTAGAATTATTATTCTCCTACAAAAACCTGTTTTTGTTGATGTGGTTGTAATGGAATCTAATTCTTAAACATAGAAACATGGATGAGAGAGAAAGATCAATCAACATCAATTGGCTGTCTCCTGCACACCCCCTACTGGGGATGGAGCTGGAAACCCAAGCATGTGCCCTGACGGAGTTTAACCAGAGAACCAGCGACCTCTCAGGGCATGGGATGACTGTCAACTAACTGAGCCACACCGGCCAGGGTTGTGTGGGTGAAAAAAACTCTTGTTTGGGCTATTTTGAAGCTGTAAGTGTAAAATGTTTTTATATTTTCCCCCCACGAGAAAATTATTGGGAAATTGAAAAAAATACAAAAATTAGCACCAAAGATATAGAAGTGTTTTGGTTTCAAGTGTAGGTACCAATAAATCTAAGCAAACAGTTCTGCAGTCTTTGAGTTATGAAAGTATAATACCTCATTTTTAAAAAGATATGCATTTTAAAGGGCCGTTTGTCTTTTCAGTGAACTTACGATACAGAGTCAACAAATCCATAATTTAACAAGGCTTAAACTATTTTAAAGGCTCAATGAAGGTGTAATATAAAGTGAACAATATGTATAGTAAAATGTCAAACTAATATCCTCCTTATGTTCATCTGTTATCTGTTTCAACATTCCTAATGGAGATTGTGCTATTCTTCACCATTCCAAGAGAAGAATTTCTCAGCCAATTGCCTCTTAGTGTTTTTCAGAAATATGTTTCTGTGTGTTTCCAATTAAAAGTGCCAGGCAAATCTACAAAAATAAAAGGCAAGAACTTAAAGATAGAAACAAAATTAAGAGATCTGAAGTCCCAGGACCAGAGGCCAGTCCTAAGTTTTCAAATCTAGAAATGAATTAGGTCAGCGGTTCTCAACCTGTGGGTCGCAACCCCTTTGGGGGTCGAACGACCCTTTCACACCTACGACCATCAGAAAACACAGACATAATTACATACTGTTTTTGTGATGAATCACTATGCTTTAATTATGTTCAATTTGTAACAATGAAATTGGGGGTCACCACAACATGAGGAACTGTATTAAAGGGTCGTGGCATTAGGAAGGTTGAGAACCACTGAATTAGGTCTATCCAAGTGAAAGCTAGGGTATAGATATTAAGGCAGTGATTTTTATAAGGTGGTTTTCTTAACATTCAGATATCTCAATATATTTTGATCTGATCTTTTTAAAATTAAATAAACTTTAATCATTTCTGGACTCAAGATTAATTTCAGAAGCCTAAAGCAAACCATGAAAAAGATATAACATACAGACCCTCAAATCAGTCTGGTAATAGAGTTTGCCAACCACAGGCTTCAAAATATTAATCTGATTTACCACATTAAAAAAAATAGAAGTTAAAAATAAAAAAGTTTTTAAAAAGCAAAACAAAACACAAAGAACTTAATTATTTTGTTTCAACTCAGTAATTTAATCCCTGATATGTAAATTTGCTAGGATATTATTGGCCATTTTATTTTATTATTTTGTTTTATTATTTTTTTATAATCCTCACCCCATGATATTTTTCTATTGATTTTAAAAATATATTTCTTTGGGTTCAGAGAGGAAGGGAGAGAAAGAGATAGAAACATCAATGATGAGAGAGACTCACCGATCAGCTGCCTCCTGCACCCCCCCCCACCCCCACTGGGGACCGAGCCTGCAACCCAAGCATGTGGCCTTAGGCCAGAATTGAACTCGGGACCCAGTGGTCCACAGGCTGACGCTCTATCCACTGAGACAAACCAGCTAGGGCTCCATTGATTTTTAGAGAGAGTGGAAGGAAGAGGAAAACAGAGAAACACCGATGTGAGAGAGGGACACATTGATTGGTTGGCTCCTGCATGCCCCCAACCAGGGCCAGGAGCCTGCAACCCAGGTATGTGCCTTTGACCGGAATTGAACCCAGGATCCTTCAGTCTGGAGGCCAATGCTCTATCCACTGAGCCAAAACGGCTAGGACTTTATTGGCTATTTTTTAAAAGCTGTCCTCCCCCCCTACACACACACATTCTTAGGCCTGGCAGGCATGGCTCAGTGGTTGAGCATGGACCTATGAACCAGGAGGTCAAGGTTCAATTCCGTCATGGCACCTGCCCAGGTTGCGGGCTTGATCCCCAATGAGGGATGTGCAGGAGGCAGCCAATCAATGATTCTCTCTCATCATTGATGTTTCCATCTCTCTCTCCCTCTCTCCCTTCCTCTCTGAAATCAATAAAAAAATATATTTAAAAAAAGATTCTTAGTTGTCCCTAAGAATCCTGAGGGTGAGAGTAAGGGTTATGCTAAACTGAGTTTTAAAAAAAAACAACCTTAATATTTCACTCATTGTTTCACTTAGCCTGTATTTATGGAGAAGGTCATAGTTTGGAGCTCAAAGAGTTTTACTGCACCCTAGCTGTGTGATTTGGTTAAAATACTTTAGGCCTCAGTTTCCTCATGTATAATATAAAGTTGTTCTTTGATGTATGAAATGAGCAATGAAATAGTTCTCTCATTATGGTGAAGGTCTCCAAGGCATTAGAGGCTGTCAGATAACAACAAAAAATGTTATCTTTGGCCCTGGCTGGGTAGCTCAGTTGGTTAGATTATCCTCCCAACAGGCCAACGTTTCAGGTTGGATCCCCAGTCAGGGCATATATTAGAATCAACCAATGAATGCATAAATAAGTGGAACAACAAATAGATGCTTCTCTCTCTTCTTTCTCCCTTTCTCTCTCTCAAATAAATAAATTAAAAAGAAAAGTCATCTTTACCCTACCATGAAGCCAGTATAAAAGAGTGAATGATATAATAGGACTTCAATCTGGCCTTTTTTATATACATATGAATTTCAGTCACTTTGGGGCTTGAGCAAGACACCAATGAAAGACAGATACGTATCACTATTCTCGTCATTTTTTCCAAGATATGATAATGGCGAAATTAAATGAACACAAAGCTCTGCCTACTAGAGATAGGCAAACGAGCATTTAATGCTAGAAACTTCACAGCTATCATGCTTAACACAGCAAAATCAGAAGGTATATGCTCCCAAGCATATGTCTGCAGCACTAGGAATTTGGAGGGTGGGCAGATAAATTCACATCGAAATCCCAGCCACCAATTAGAGAAATAAAGAAATTATGACGCTCACTTTGTTTTTAGAGGACAAATCAGCCTGCAACGCCATCCGCTTTGGAAAGTGCATGCCCTAAAGCCCCTGCAAGGCCCTCTTGGGGAAAGGCTGCTCACACCCCTGGGGGCAGCAGGAAGATGCCCCGCATGCTGCCCGTCTGCAGCCGAACGCGGGACAGCTCGGGGCTGGAGAGCCAGCGCTGCCCGATCAAAGATTCTCTCTCATCATTGATGTTCCATTTCTCTCCCCCTCTCCCTTCTTCGCTAAAATCAATAAAAATATATTATATATTATATATGTATATGTATGTGTGTGTGTGTGTATATATATATGTATATATATATATATATATACATATATGTTTCTCTCACTTTTGGCCT
>NW_006383013.1:192262-193493 GCF_000327345.1 Myotis davidii | reverse complement strand
CTCTGCAAGCCTGGGTCCATGGTGTTTTGCGGAAGGCTAGGGTAGACCACCTGAAAGAGGCACACGTTCATTTCGAACCTACCCCTCTACCAAACCAGAATGACAGAACTGCCGCCAGTTACCTCCTCTCAGATCCCTCACTGGCCACCGGGTGACACTGTTCCCTAAACCTAAAGGAGGCAACGTGTGCTAGGCTCAAAGGTTGAGCAGGGACCTTCGGACCAAGGCCTTGCCAGCTCGATTCCCAGTCACGGTACATGCTGGAGTTGCGGGCTCCATCCCCACAGGAGGCAGCTAATTGATGTTCTACCCAACCAGAATGACAGAAAATGCCGTCAGTTACCTCCTCTCAGATCCCTCACTGGCCACCGGGTGACACTGTTCCCTAAACCTAAAGGAGGCAACGTGTGCTAGGCTCTAAGGTTGAGCAGGGACCTTCGGACCAAGGGCTTGCCAGCTCGATTCCCAGTCAGGGTACATGCTGGGGTTGCGGGCTCCATCCCCACTGTGGGGCATGCGGGAGGCAGCTGATTGGTGTATCTCTCCATCCCTCTCCCTTCCTCTCTCTGAAATCAATAAAAACATATTTTTAAAAATCAGCATTGGCTCGCATTGCTCAGTGTTTAGAGCGTCGGCCCTCGCACTGAAGAGTCGTGGGTTTGATTCCTGGTCAAGGGCACATACCTGGGTTGCAGGTTTGACCCCTGGCCCAGATCCAGGCGCCTGTGGGAGGCAACCAATCAATGTGCCTCTCTCACATCGAAGTTTCTCTCTCTCCTCTCTCTCCCCTCTCAACCTCCTTTCCGCTCTCAAGGAAAAAAAAAATATCCTCAGATGAGGCCTAAAAATAATAATAATAAAATAAAAATCAGCAGAGATATCTTGGCTTTCAGGATGCCCCCTAAGGAACAAGGGATCCCAGCCCCACATCAGAATCCCAGCAAAGCCTTCCAGGGCCGGGAAGACAAGTCCCCAGAACTTCTGACTGTAAAAACCAGGGTGGATTGTGGCTAGGACAGAGGGCTCTGGAGTTCCAGGCATTCTTTATATATATATATATACATATATATATATATTATTGATTTTTTACAGAGAGGAAGAGAGAGGGTTAGAGAGTTAGAAACATCGATGAGAAAGGAACATCGATCAGCTACCTCCTGCACACCTCCTACTGGAGATGTGCCCACAACCAAGGTACATGCCCTTGACCAGAATCGAACCTGGGACCTTT
>NW_006383013.1:184548-192024 GCF_000327345.1 Myotis davidii | reverse complement strand
CTCTAGTTAACTTGTTTCTGTCAATTCAGTAATCCGGAGACCCAAAACTATAATTTAGATAACATGCTGCTTCTGCTTCTGTAAACTGCTTTTTGCAAATCAGGTTCCTCATTCCAAACCCTGGAATGTAATCAATACCTTTGTGATTTTTGCCTATATAAATCTGGTGTTGCGGCCATCTTATCACTATGAGATCTGGGAGAGTGAAATGCCCCCTCATAGTCCGGGATTTGCAATAAATGTGACTCTTTAATTCGACTTCTTGAGGTGTCCTTGTGTGATTCGTGGGGGTACATTACAACAATTTCAGAGAGAGAGATAGAAGCATTAATGATGAGAATTATTGATTGGCTTTCTCCTGCACACCCCCCTCACTGGGGACCGAGCCTTCAACTAGGACATGTGCCCTGATGGGGAATTGGGAATTGAACCATGACCTCTTGGCTCATAGGTCTGACACTCAACCACTGAGCCACTCAGGCTGGGCCCAGGAGTTCCTCTTAAAGGGCTGGCACATGGACTTACTTGGACTCACTCCCTCTGAGGTCCAATGCTGGGGCAGCCGCTCAAAAGAGCCAGGGACATCCTGGGAAGAATTGAATTGTCTGGCTTCAAGGTAAGGGCTGAAAGGCAGCTTGCTCCCAGACAGACGCTGGCAGAGGCCATTATTCCTTGCTGAGCCCTCCCCACAGAGCCGGCAGGCAAGCCATATCTGAGACTCTAACAACTAGGCTTACCCTGATAGCCCCGTCCTGATGCTTCCCTGAGACCCCGTCCCACCCAATTTCCACTGGCTTTTCCATGCAAATGGCCTCTCTTGCCTCACACAACAACCCTGTTTAAGGCTCTCTGTCTTTGGAGAAGACATACATATGTGGCTGATGCCCCAGTTTTAGAAAAATAGCTCAAGATATTTTCACTTCTGCACCACAAAACCATCATTATAGTGCCCATGAATTTTGGATTTTGTGCATCTCTGCATGTGCCATCTGAGAAAATAAAATGCCTTTCACAAGCTTTTATCTTTCCAGTGTTCAAAACCACTTAAACGCCCTACTAGCCTGGCTCACTGGTAACCCGGAGGTAATGGTTCAATTCCAACTCGATCCGGGTCAGGGCACATGCCCAGGTTTCAGGCTCGATCCCCAGTAAGGAGGCAGGCAGGAGGCAGCCAATCAACAATTCTCTTATCATTGATGTTTCTATCTTTCTCTCCTTTTTCCCTTCCTCTCTGAAATCAATACAAATATATATATTTAAAAACAATGTAAAATGAATGTACATAATAGCTTGTGATTTTCAACTTGCTGAAGTATGTAACAAGTTTATATAAATATTTTTAAGTGATCGGTGGTTGACAAAAACATCCATTTGCTTCCTAAATGGCCCCTTGGCCTTTCTCACTCTGATGAAGTACATTCAAAAGTATTGGGAGCACTAAGGAAAACAGAAACAAAGGGCTGAATTTGGTTATATTTTTTGATTTGTGTGTGTGGTTTTTTTTGGTCGTTTTCTTTTTTAAAAGTGTCTCCAATTAAATTTCTTTTAGGTTTCCACTGCTTTGAGCCACTAAGCTTCAAAGTAAAATTGCTGACAGCCATTTAAAAAACCAATATGTTCACACACAGTAGTGTGGTGAAGGCCTGGGGTGGGGGAGGGGATGGGCTAGAAAGGGTCAATGGGAAAAAAAGGGTACATCTGTATAACTTTCAACATTAAAGATAATTTTTTTTTAAAAAAATCAATGTTTACAAATGGTTCCTCATTTCTTATCATTTTAAATCTAAACTCTCCAATTTGGTTTATGGAGACTCAATTATGTGACCCTAACATACCCTTAACTTTCTAGAAGTCCTCATCATGCAGCTCTGCACTATTTGAGCATATCTCCTCAGGCTGGAAGGTAATTAAAAATGTGTGATGTATACTTTATCAGTAAGAAGAAATTGAGATCTAGGGCCTTATTCATAAAATAAAAGCAAAGCTTAGAGGTGAAGGGATTAAGATGTACAAATTGGTAGTTACAAAACAGTCAAGGGGATGTAAAATACAGCATAGGGAATATAGTCAATAATACAGTGATAACTATGTTTGGAACTATGGGGTGGGGGGAACATTTTACATATATGCATAATCCATGGACACGGACAATAGTTTGGTGAAGACCTGGGGAGGGGGCAGGAGCAGGGTAGAGAGGGTCAATGGGGGAGAAAGAGGGGCATCAGTAAGGCTTTCAACAATAAAGATACATTTTTTTAAAAAAAAACAAAGCTTAGTACAGTAGTCCCCTTTTGTTCATTGGGATACATTCCAAGACCCCCCAGTGGACGCCTGAAACCATGGATAGTACCAAACCCTATATATTCAGTACTGTTTATATATATATATATATACACACACACACACACACACATACATGCACACACACACATATACATACCTATAACAAAATTTATCAATTAGGCAAAGAGATTAATAATAACTAATGAAATAGAACAATTATAACAATATACTATAACAAAAGTTATGTGAACGTGCTGCTCTGTCTCTCAGAATACCTTATTGTACTGAACTCGCCCTTCTTGTGAAGATGTGTGATCACAATGTCTGTGTGATGAGATGAAGTGAGGTACTCAGGCATGCAATTTAAACATATGAGTTGTTCATTTCTGGGATTTTTCATTTAATATTTTCTGACCACTGTTGATCACAGGTAACTGAAACTGCAGATAAGGGGGTACTACTGTATCGATGTCCCAATGGGAATTCAAAAACAAGTCTTGAGCACACGTGCAGGAATGTGTACTGGTAAGAGTTAAGCAGACTCCATTCCTTAAGGAACTAGAGTGGGCAGGTTCCCAAAGCTCAGATAAGGTCAGTTAGGGCCCAAGGTGTATATGGGACTCTTAGCAATACGGAATCTCAGTCCACAGAACAAGAACACAAGGCCAACTCTAGGACAGCAATTGAAAGTTGGGCAAGCACTTCTTATGTTTCTCCTGCTTAAGGTTAAGATTGTTCTTACCAATAAAATCAGGGTTAATGCCGAAACCGGTTTGGCTCAGTAGATAGAGCGTCGGCCTATGGACTGAAAGGTCCCAGGTTCGATTCCGGTCAAGGGCATGTACCTGGGTTGTGGGCACATCCCCAGTGGGGGATGTGCAGGAGGCGGCTGATCGATGTTTCTCTCTCATCGATATTTCTGACTCTCTGTCTCTCTCCCTTCCTCTCTGTAAAAAATCAATAAAATATATTTTAAAATAAAATAAAATAAAATCAGGGTTAAGCCTATACATTGGATAAAGTTCAGGGGACAAAGGGGTAGACCAAGCAGTGAAGAAAAGAGGGTTGCAAAGGTTGAGAATCCAGTAGGACCTGACAAGGAAGCCAAGGTGGTTGCTTTGTTACAAAAAGATTCCTGGGTGCTCTGGAAAACCCAATACATGTCGCATGGATAGGATTTTTATTAATAGTATCTCATCTATGATTGTAAAGTTACAGTTTGCTGTTGACAGGTTTTTTACCATTGAGATGTTTATGGAAGAAAGCTTGAATTTGTTGCCAGGCATCTACCTGTGCCCCTGAATGAGCCTTTGGCTCACCTCCGTAGTATACTGGTAGGCCCAGTACTGCATGCACAGAGGCTCTACTAGGAGGAAAATAAGGTGGGTCGATACAGTGACCAGTTCCTGGGTAGCGGAGTATCTGGGGTCTGTCTTTCCCGTGGGCTTGTAACCGTTCAGAGGCCATAGAAGCATAGAATTCACTCTTCCAGCTATAATCGTCCATGCCAACAATAAATAGGAAGGGTCCCTGGGCCTTTTCCAGTGGAATAAGACTTTGGTGGTAGGGTTTTTCCAGTGGATTATTCCAAATGTTCATAAAATTGAACAGGCCTGACTCGGTGGTTGTATATTTCCCTAGGTCACTGCCGAGATCAGGAATAATCATATCCTTGTAATGCAGAGGAGCTATTGTGTTGGCCACACAGGAATTGATAACCACAGTGGCTGTGATGCCCTTCAAGAAAGAGGCCATTGAGAGACACAAGTCACCTCCTTTGGAGAATCCAAGAAGCCCAACACTAGGGCCTTTCACCTGATGAGGAGAGAGAGAGAGAATAAGCTTAGAATTCATAAGTAGAGGCCATAAACAGTGATGCTATATTCTCCAGACAGTTTTCTCAAATGTCACTTGCTTTCCTTTTTTATGCAACAACCTACAAGGTTCAAAAGTGTCTTCTAATAAGCAAATTAATTGATTTCCTAGTACACAGGCCTTCCACTAATATCTATGGGGTCTGGGTTAAGAATACACACAGAGAGCCATTCACCCTATACCTAAATATTTAAAAGTTAAATATCAAATGAACAAACTATTAAATAAAATATATTCTTTTCTCCTACCTTGATAATATGCCTCCATAACAATTTACAAGGTTCAAATTTAAAATCTTGGAACTCATTGGAGTTTTATACTGGAACATGACATAGGGGAGAGCCAGGCCTGACCCCAATCCCTGGTCCCTGGCCCACCGCTCTGCTCTTCCACCCCTAGCTCCATCATGCAAGTTAAGGGGCTTTTCACACATGTGTGAACAACCCAACCAATATGTTTAGACTTGGTGTATTAACACTGAAAGACCCTGAGCCCTGGCCAGTTTGGCTCAGTGGATAGAGCGTCAGCCTGCAGACTGAAGGGTCACAGGTTCTATTTTAGTCAAGGGCACATACCTTGGTTGCAAGCTCAATCTCTGGCTCTGGTTGGGGGGCGTACAGGAGGCAACCAATCGATGTGTCTCTTTCACATCGATGCTTCTTTCTCTCTCTGTCTCTCCCCCTTCCTTCCACTCTCTTCAAAAATCAATGAAAAAATATCCTTGGGTGAGGATTAATAAAATAAAACAAATTTAAAGTCTGGCTGGTGTGGCTCAGTGGTTGAGCATTGACCAATGAACCAGGTCACGGTTCGATTCCCAGTCAGGACACATGCCCTGGTTGCGGGCTCCATCCCCAGTGTGAGGCTAGGCAAGCGGGAGGCAGCCATTCAATGGTTCTCTCTCATCATCGATGCTTCTATCTCTCTCCCTCTCCCTTAAAAAAAAAAAAAAAGACCCCAAGGAGAGGCATTGGGCCTGAAAGCAGAAACTGCAGTTTGGCAGAAAATTCTGGGGTTCAAGATCCAAGGGCACAGTGAGCAAGGGGCCACATGGGTTCCTGGTGAACACATTCCCTTGGTCGTTTGGACTCCTTAGCCTGTGGGCAGAGTGCACCAAAGAAAGGCCAGAGTGTGGTCATCCAAAACAAAGGGCCCAAGGAAGAAGTCCCTTTTGCCTAGGTTTGAGGGCAGAACTAATATTATATACCAGTGGTCAGCAAACTGTGGCTCACGAGCCACATGCGGCTCTTTGGCCCCTTGAATGTGGCTCTTCCTAAGCCTGAGGAGTACCCTAATTAAGTTAATAACAATGTACCTACCTATATAGTTTAAGTTTAAAAAATTTGGCTCTCAAAAGAAATTTCAATTGTTGTACTGTTGATATTTGGCTCTGTTGACTCATGAGTTTGCCGACCACTGGATACTGTTCTTTTTTCTGGGGCCTTATGTCCCCTAAATAAACCAATCATCACAGTTCAAGACCATCTATGTTTTAGCAGCTCTGCTAAAAGACCAGTCCATGAATTTTAGCAGAGTTAAATCATCCTACAGACTTTGTAGAATATCTTATTCCTTAACATTAAAATGTGTGGGTCTCTAAGTTCAGATAGTAGCAAAGAGTATCGATTCCATTTATTATCACTACCAAAATATTTTAATTCATTTTTTCCACTACCAGATAAGAACTTTCTCTGCAAAACCCTAATATCACTATCACACTTAACAAAATGCATAATGATTCCTTAATATCATCAAATACACAGTCCTCATTCAAATGTCACCAATTGTCTCAAAGATGCCTCTCTTTCTAGTCAAAGCTTTTCTTCTATACATTCACATTAATCTTATACATGAGAAAAACTGAATCCCAGAGAGGGCAGCTGCCTTATTCAGGATCGTAAGGCTTCTTGGTAGTAGATATAAAACCAGAACTCAAGGTTAGTCACTTTTTAGTCCAGTTCTTTGAATTATGGTCAAGAATTAAAGGGAACGTCCTGGTGGGGGTGAGGGTGTGTGTGTGGGGTGTGTGTGTTGGGGGGTGGATCAGTTGACTGGAGCATTGTCTCATACACCAAAAGGTTGCAGGTTCCATTCCTGGTCAGGGCACATTACCCAGGTTGCAGGTTCAATCCTTGGTCTGTGTGTGTACAGGAGGCAACTAATGGATGTTTCTCTCTCACATTAATGTTTCTCTCTCTCTCTTCCTCTCTCTAACATCAATAAACATATCCTTGGGAGAGGATTTTTTTAAAAAAGAATTAAAGGAAACTAAACAGTCAACTCTCAAGGAATTAGAGAGAGATGGGTGGAAATGGAAATAATAATCCTTTTAATAAAACTCCTGAAGGAGCCTTTGTGTCTCATGCCAGACTTGGGGCTTTTGGATCCAGCCCTGTGTCCGTTCTGCTTCTCCCCTGCATTCACAGGAGCACCAGAACCCACCTCTGGATGCTGCAGCATGAAGTCCACAGCTTCTTCAAAGTACTCCAAGTGCACATCATTGAGACTTTCTGGGAGATCTTCAAATCTGAAGTAAGCCAGAGCAAGCACAGCAAAGCCATGTCCGGCCAGGAGGCTGGCCCTGTATTCACAAAGGCCACCACCACTTCCAAACAGATCAATGATCCCAGGGAAGGGCCCTGCACCTAGAGGGGACCATAAAACAAAAGGAGCTTTAGACTCTCAAAAGACATTCTTGGGATTCAGATTTTGGCAATCAGGAAAGAGAAGTTTTTGAAACAAGGAAAGTTGAGGGTGTGGGGGGTGGTGGAAGAAGGATCCTTTTTAATTTAACTTAAATATATCATATTAATATAAATACAGTTAGTTGGTCCTTCTTCACCTGGGGACATGCCTGAGCGCCAGGGCCTCAGTTAGTGCCATTACACTTGAAGAAAAACTTCCACCCAGAATCCACAATAGACTCGGGAGCGCGGGGACCAATTTTGGTCAGTGCCACCATCACGTGGTTCCCAGGCCAGGCAAGAAGTCAGCAGGGTCTCGCACTCCACCCAACTCTCCAGAATGGCCCAGAATAGCCACGGGAGCGGGTCGCTCACCTGGCGGCAGGAAGAGGAGGCGCCCTCCCTCGGGCGCGTGGCCGTCGAGCACCTCCAGCTCCACGGCGAAAGGCTGGTTCACGTCCCGCTTCACCAGTCGACCCCAAGGTTTCTCCGCTTCCATGGCCCAGAAGAGCCCCATGGGCTCCAGCCCCGCGAAGCTGCCGCCCAGCGCGGGCGCGCGCGCCAGGTCCAGCTCGCCGCCGGCGTCGGCGCGGTAGCGCGCGTGGGCCCGGAAGAGCTCGCTCTCGTCGCGGCG
>NW_006383013.1:175024-184479 GCF_000327345.1 Myotis davidii | reverse complement strand
TACGGCCCGCGGGCTCCAGCGTCACGGTCGCGGCCATCGCGGTCTCGGAGAAGCAGGGGCGGCCGGGCTCGGTGGAGTCGAGGGCGGGGCCTGGCGTCCCTTCACCTCCCCGGGGATCACCTATTGGGCCCCTGGCGCTCACTGCGTGCCACCGGGCTGGCGGGCTTGTCGGCACCTTCTAAGTCGCTGTGTGAAGTCTTATAGAATTGGTGCACTTCACGGGTGCCTGAACAGGATAAAGCCTCTGCTAAGAGTTAATTACTAACCCTGCAATCCGATCTGGTGAGTGTTGAAACAGAGGGACAAAGACCGCTGAGAGTTAAAGGATTGGGAAAGATATGGAACATTCCAGGAGTCTGGACTCCTAAAAAAGCTTCTCTGATGTGCACAGTTGACCTTTGAACAAGGGGCGGGGTGCGGTTAGGGACGTCAACCTCCGGCACAGGCTAAAATCTGTGTAACTAGTAATTAAGGGGATCAGTGGAGAAGCATAGTGCTAATCCCTCCCTGATCCCTCCGTCCTTTACCAAGCCTTTCTCCCAGCGTGGAGGGTCCCTAAAGCGGCTTCCAGAGCAGGGAGCTGTTTATGGCGTAAGACCTCCCTGGGTTCCAGGCCGGCCCTGCTCCTTTTAATAGTCTGGTGGTTCTCATCTAGCTACGTAATTAAGCCCGTGACTCCAGTTTCCTCATCTGTAAAAGTTTTTTGGTGACGATCACAGTTCTGGTCACGCGCAGTGTCAGGGTTGAGTTGTATCAGACTACTGGCAGGAAAAAAAAAAAGTGGCACTTTCAAACTGGGTAATTTGAGGAGCGTTTCAGAACGGGACTATTTGCAAAGAAATGGGCAAGGTTAAAAAAATGGTTTGGCGCAGAGCCTTGGGTCTGCAGGCTCAAGGGGAGAGGGCTGCCTGGCATGGGTGTAGCATAGAGGGAGGCAGGCACCCATGGTGAGGTGGCAGGAGTGGTGAGAATGAAAACTTTGACCTCACTCTCCTCTTGCCCTTGGGTATCTTGTGAGTTTTCAAAATAGCCACTTGTGCTCTTTGGCTGAACCTAACCATGCAGCTCAGCCTACGTGGGTATAAAGCAGGGTGCAGAACGGTAGATGGAGCGCATGGAAGATGCCCAGCAAATGGAGGCTCAATACATTTTATAAACTGGACAAAAAGATATCAGATGAGGTCCCCAGTCTCAGAGTTCCGAGAGCTTGCCCCAGTCCACCTCCTTCAGTAATTGCTGCAGCATACTTTTTTAAATTTAAATTCTTTATTGTTGAAAGTATTACATATGTCTCTTTTGTGGTGTTGTTTTTGTTTTGTTTTGTTTTGTTTTTTTCATTTAAACTCTAGCATCAGCCCTAGCCGGTTTTGCTCAGTGGATAGAGTGTTGGCGTGCCGACTGAAAGGTCCCGGCTTTGATTCTGGTCAAGGGCACATGCCCCGGTTTGCGGGCTCAATCCCCCAAGGGGGCGTGCAGGAGGCAGCTGATCAATGATTCTCATCATTGATATTTCTGTCTCTCTCCCTTTCCCTGACTCTCTGAAATAAAAAATATATATATTTTAAAAATAAAAAGTGTTTCAGGCTGTCCTCCATATAGAAACACACTGCTTCCAAAAAATTTACGTGGGCCGCTGCAGCCACCAGCACAATAACTGTAGATAACATGATAATATAGTATATATAGAACCCTAAAGATTCCACCAAAAAACTATTCAAACTGATAAATGAATTCAGTAAAGTATCAGGAAACATAATAAATATCCAGATGCATTTTTATACACCAATAATGAACTATCAGAAAAAAATGCAATGGGATAAATTTTTTTATTGATTGACTTTAGAAAGAGGAAGGGAGGGGGAGATTTGTTGTTTTGCATATTTATGCATTTCTTAGTTGCTTCTTTTATGTTCTTTCCCCCCCCCCCCCCCCATTGACTTCTTCCCGGCTGCTCCCTGCAACATATTTTAAACACCTGTTGTTTAAAGTGTTTCAGGCTGGCCCACGCTGGTGTGTCTTTGTGGATAGAGCATCAGCCTGAGGACTGAAAGGTCCCGGCTTTGATTCTGGTCAAGGGCACATGCCCCGGTTTGCGGGCTCAATCTGATAAATGAATTCAGTAAAGTATCAGGAAACATAATAAATATCCAGATGCATTTTTATACACCAATAATGAACTATCAGAAAAAAATGCAATGGGATAAATTTTTTTATTGATTGACTTTAGAAAGAGGAAGGGAGGGGGAGATTTGTTGTTTTGCATATTTATGCATTTCTTAGTTGCTTCTTTTATGTTCTTTGATTGAGGGTTGAACCCACAGCATTGGCATACCACAGCGATATTCTAATCAACTGAGCTACCCAGTCAGGGCCCTTAGAATAAATTTAACCAATGATATAAAAGACCTGTGCTTGGAAAATTATAAGACACTGAAGAAAGAAATTGAAAAGATACAAATAAGTGGAAGCAGCACTGGCCAGGTAGCTAAGTGAAATAAGCCAGTCAGAGAAAGACAAATACCATAAAATTTCACTTATATGTGGAATCTAATGAACAAAATAAACAAACAAAATAGAAACAGACTCATAGATACAGAAAACAGACTGACAGCTGTTAGAGAGGAAGGGGGTTAGGAGCTTGGTAAAAAAGGTGAAGAGATGAAGCAAAACAACAACACACACACACACACACACACCCGCTCATAGACACAGATACTTTCCCCCATCATTTACATCTTGCATAAATGTGACAATTTGTTATTTGATGAGCTAATATTGATACACTATTATTAACTAGAGTCCATAGTTTATGTTAGGGATCGCTCTTCGTGTTGTATATTCTATGGGTTTTAACAAATGTGTAATGATGTATATACACCATTACAGTATACACAGAATAGTTTCACTCTCAAAATTCCTGTATGTTCCATCTATTCCTCCCTCCCTTCCTTCCTCCTCCCCAAGTCTTTGGCAACCACTAATCTTTTTGCTGTCTCCACAGTTTTGCCTTTTCCAGAATATCACATAGTTGGAATCCTATAGTATATAGCCTTTTTGGATTGGCTTCTTTTGCTAGCAATATGCACTTAAGTTTCTTTCATGTCTTTTTGCTGCTTGATAGCTCATTTCTTTTTACTAATGAACTAGGGGCCCAGTGCACTAAATGGTGCGTGGGTAGGGTCCCTAGGCCTAGCCTGCGACCAGGGCCATCTTCTGCCCGCTCACCAGTCCCCAGTCCCGCCCCGCCACCACCCACCCCGGTTCCCCGTTGATCATCCAGCGATTGGAGCCTGTGGGAATGGGGGAGGGACCAAGAGATGGTCAATGCACCTCATAGCGACTGGTCAATCGGTCTTTGTAGTCATTATGCTGTTACGGTCACTGGCCTTTTATTGTATAGGATAATATTTAATGTATGGATGTACCTCCATTTGTTTATTCATTTATCTATTAAAAGCTATCTTGGTTGCTTCCAAGTTTTGGCAATTATGAATAAAGCTGCTATAAACATCTGTGTGCAGGTCTTTGTGTGGTCATGAATTTTCAACTCCTTTGGGTCAATACAAAGAAATGCAATTGCTGGATTATATGGTGAGAGTATGCCAAACTGTCTTCCAAAGTGGTTATACCATTTTCAGTTCCTATTAACAATGAATGAGTTTCTGTTGCCCTTAGAGAGTGGAAGGGAGGAGGAGAGACAGAGAGAGAAACATTGATGTGAGAGAGACACATCAATTGGTTCCCTCTTGCACACACCCTGACCAGGGCTGGAGATGGAGCCTGCAACTGAGGTACATTCCCTTGAACAGATAGAACCCCAGACCCTTCAGTCCACAGGCCTAAACAACCACTAAACAACCAACTAGGGCTTCATGACCTTATTTGCCATGAGGGGTCCAATCTTATGCCTGTTTTTAAAATATATATTTTTATTTATTTATTTCAGAGAGGAAGGGAGAGAGATAGAAACATCAAGGATGAGAGAGAATCATTGATGGGCTACCTCCGGCAAGCCTACAATGGGGATCAAGCCCGCAACCCGGCCATGTGCCCTGACCTCCTGGTTCTTAGGTCGACACTCCACCACTGAGCCATGCCACTCAAACTTGTGCTTGTTTTTTTTGTTTGTTTGTTTGTTTTTAAATATATTTTATTGATTTTTTTACAGGGAGGAAGGGAGAGAGAGATAGAGAGTTAGAAACATCGATGAGAGAGAAACATCGATCAGCTGCCTCCTGCACAACTCCCACTGGGGATGTGCCCGCAACCAAGGTACATGCCCTTGACCGGAATCGAACCTGGGACCTTTCAGTCCGCAGGCCGACGCTCTATCCACTGAGCCAAACCGGTTTCGGCTTGTGCTTGTTTTTTAATTGGGTTGTTTGTTTTCCTATTGTTGAGTTTTAAGTTATTTGTGTATTCTGGATACCAGTCCTTAATGAAATATGTGTTTTGCAGAGATATTTTCCCACAGTCTATGATTGTCTGTTCAATCTCTTAACAATATACTTTTAAAAAATCAATTTGAGACAAATACATTGATACTTTATACTAGATGCTAGGGATTTAAAAAAATAAATGAGACCTTTTGTATCTGTAGGGATCTCACTGTGTGGAGGGGAAACTGACCCATAAGTGGTAAGTCCAAACATGTTATAGTAGCTGCTATACACAGGTACATATAACATAGACTGGGGAACCAGGGACAGAATGGTCAACAGCACATGTTGTGGGTCAGAGAGAGATTTACAGAGGGACAGCTTATGTAAAGGCAAGAAGTTCGACATGTTGAGAGTGTACTGTTTTAAGAGGAACAGTGAGAGATGTGGCTAAGAGGAGCAGGAGGCAGATCATTGAGATTTTAATTAGATAAGCATACATGATCAGAATTGTATTTTAGAAAAATTACTTTGGCATCAGAGTGAAGATGTTTGGGGAAAAGATTAAACTGTGAGACCAGGTAGGCGTTAAAAAGAGTGCCCAAACTGAAGCATGGCTTTGCTTTAGATATGGAGGAGGCAGTCTGAGGAAGGAAGTAGTAATATCATCAGGTCTCACTGATGGGTATAGGAGAGAAAGAGGAAGAAAATTGGTAATCAATAATCACCTGTCTTTTTTGCTTCTCCTGAATGCATTTTGTGGAGTAATATATTGTCTCAAGTAGTAATATTAATTTCATTTATACTCATAATTTTAGATAATTGCCTTTAGACAATACAGATTATAAACTATGGAAATGAATTGTTTCCTGATTCTAGTTTATGTAGTTTATATACCAAGTTTTGAATGGTCTTGAGTTAAGGTGTGTTTTATGTGATTTAATAATTTAGATTATAAACATACATACAAAAAAGCAAAAAAACAAACAAAACCACGAAACAAAAAATAAGCATACATACAAGGGTGTATGTCCTAGGTCATGATGTAAAATGTATTTTTTCCTGTAGGGTATAGTGAATAAAGATGGAAAAACACTGAAGTGAAGCGTGTTTATTATTGTTTAATAATAAGGTACTATATCTACAACGTTAGATTGCAAAAATTCTCTCCTCTAATATACATGGTACACTGAAGTGGTACCTGACTTTTAAGTTGTCTCTCAACTCACCAGTCTCAGAAAATTACTTCATTTTATGGTTTGTATTATTATTTTTTATCATTCTGGTAAAATAGATCAACAATTCTTTTTTAAAAAAATATATTTTTATTGCTTTCAGAGAGGAAAAGAGAGGGAGATAGAAACATTGATGATGAGAGAGAATCATTGATCGGCTGCCTCTTGCATGCCCCCTACTGGGAATCGAGACCGCAACCCTGGCATGTGCCCTTGGTCGGAATCAAACCCAGAACCCTTCAGTCTCTGGGCCCACACTCTAGCCACTGAGCCAAACCAGCCAGGGCTATCAGCACTTCTTGATTCCACCTTTGGGTGTATAGCTGAAGAAAGCCAAACACTAATTCGAAAGAATATATGCACCCTTTGTTCACTGCAGCATTACTTACAATAGCCAAGATATAGAAACAACCCAAGTGTCCATCAGCGGAGGAGTGGATTAGAAAGCTGTGGTACATATGTACAATGGAATATTACTCAGCCATAAAAAAGAATGAAATCTTACCTTTTGCGACAGCATGGATGGACTTAGAGAGTATTATGCAAGTGAAATAAGTCAGTCAGAGAAAGACAAATACTATATGATCTCACATATATAACATATATAGTATGTTTATTATTGTTTAATATTATTACAGTACCAGGGAGGAGCCTGCCACTAAGGTACATACCCTTGACCAGAATCGAACCACTGAGCCAAACCGGCTAGGAGGGCTTTGTTATATATCTTTAATTGCATCTTCTACAATAGGCATGTGCTACATTAGTAAAATTAGTGAAAAAATAACCTTCAAAAAAGTTACCCAAAATATAACATTAATACCAATGACATGAAGTGGATATGATTCAGGGAACAATTTATTCCCGTGTGATTATTAAACACTAGACTTGGACTTGTATCTCTCATGTCAACAACAAACCAATGCATTACAATTTGGGAGAAGCTCCTTTCTGGGTACCTCCAAGATGTGTGCAGAAAAAGGCCAGAATTTGCTTCCAAGCATCTATCTGGGCCTTAGAATGAGCCCTGGGCTCCCCACCCCAGACCACAGGCCTTTCCAGTAACCTGTGCAGGGAAGCTGCGCACATGGGAAAGTAAGGAGGCTCAATGTAATGCCCCGTGCCAGGGTAAGAGATGACCTGAGGTTTTTCCTTCCCATGGGTCTGTAGCCGCTCAGAGGCTATTTGGGCATATAACTCACTCCTCCAGTTATGGTCGTCCTGACCAACGATGAAGAGGATAGGCCCCTGGGCCTTCTCTATTGGAATCATGCTGGGGTTTTCACACCCTCCTACAATGTCATTCCGTATATCCACAATGTCCAGGAGGCCTGAGAAATGTGTCTTGATTCTCCTCAGGTCATGGCCCAATGGTGGGATGCAAGTATCCTTGTAGCAGATGGCTTTGCTTCCACTGAACCCAGATCCATTGATGGAAACTGTAGCTGAGATGTTCTTCAAAAATGAGGCCATGGAGAGACAAATATCAGCCCCTAAAGAAATGCCCAGAAGGCCAATGCCTGGGCCTTTTACCTGGAAGAAAAGCAGGGAGAAGAGTCAAGAGTCAAGAACCTACCCAATAGAAAAACGTTTTTCTAAATGCAACTAGATGTGCCGCTAGATGTAATATGTGAACTGGGCACAAGAGAATCAAACTGAGCTGATAGGAGTTTCTTCCCACATAGTAAAGAATATCTGGCTGGACACACAGCAAACACATCTTTAACTCACTGGCAAGTTTGGGAATTGGTTACACACATTCCAGAGAATCGATTGTCCATTAGAGAATGCTGAGTCATGGAGCCTGTCAAGTTTAGGTGGGCATGGCCAATGTCTCAACATGCCTGCGTATGTAACTGCGTGGAACCAAGTTCAGTTTCAAGAAGTGAATCATTTATCAGACCCCATCAAAATATGTCAGCAAATGATTAACTTTATACAAACAAAGTGAGATTTCAGTAGTTCTTATTTTCTGAAATGGGTGGGCAAATTCTGATCAAAATCTGAGAACATACTCTGTTGTCAGAAAAAGATTAAAAAACAAGTTTGCAAAACTAACAACTCAGAAGCTCCGTAACAATAGGAATTTTAATATTACTAAATAATTCCTTTAAATAAAATCTCACATGTATTTTATGGTTGATTCTGTATTGTGACTCCATCTGACAGAGAAAGTGGAACTAGGCACATAAAGTCAAGGAGTCTCCAAAAGAAATCTCTGTGAAAGAGGAGTAGAGCACCATCAGGAGAGTATCACTGGCACAAATGCGTGCAAAATGATACCTGCTGGAGATATATGGAGAGAATGATACAGTAAAGGACCTTAGGAGAACCTGAGCATGTTGGAGCATGTAGCACAGGGCTTCTTCAAAGTAGTCCGTACTCCTGCTGTCGAATTCCTTGGGGAGATCTTCAAAGCCATAATAAGCTAGAGCCATTGTGGCAAAGCCATGGCCAGCCAGAAGGCTGGCTCGATATTCCAACAGGCCCCCTCCAACACCAAAGAGATCAATGATCCCGGGGAAAGGTCCAGGTCCTAGAGAAGGGAATATTATAAAGGGAAAGTATTGTATTATTTATTATATTATTGTATTATTTTGCTTTCCTTTTAGGCATCTTTCTAAATTATTTAGTGGGTTCATGTGAACCAAAAGGAAGAAAACAGCTCCCTGAATCACTACTGAAAAGGAAAGGAAGGTCCTTAGGGGAAGGGAAACCTATAGGGTACTTTTTCATCGATGAGTTTACCCTTCATATGATTCTATGATAAATTATCTGCAAGAGGAGTAGACATAGAATCAAGAATCTAAGGGCACATGCCTGGGTTGCAGGCTCCATTCCTGGGTATCCAGCAGGAGGCAGCCAATCAATGATTCTCATCATTGATGTTTCTATCTCTCCCTCTCCCTTCCTCTCTCTGAAATCAATAAAAAGATTTTTTTTAAAAAAAGAACCTTAAAACAAAATTTTGTGTTGCATTGCATCAACCCTTGGCTTTTTGTTGTGTATTCATATTTCAGCTGTCTATTTAGATCAAGGAAAGAAATACCTAGAGATGACTTTAGGCGAAGAAGGCAGGAAAGTCTGAAGTGTGCTCTGTGGTAGAGAGGAGTGTGAAACGGAGGCGAGGCCCAGTGTACCCAGGCCACTAGGGAAGGGTGACATGGCAATAGCTTCCTTGACCATCATTTTGCGGAGACCTGTACGGCTGATGCTGAGACCTGTAGAGTAGTTCATAGCAAAGTGGACGGCATACCTACCGACCCTGATCCGGCTTTTTTTTTTTTTTAATCTGCATAACAGTACCCACCTCATTGGGATATCATATAAATTAAATGAGATTATGCAAACGAAGTACATAGGTCAGAGCCTAACATCAAACACTCTTGTTTTGGTTGTGCGGCCGCTTATTTAGTCAAATGCCAAACCCTCCTAACGCAGTACAGCAACCAGTAAGGGCCAAGCGCACCTGCTGGCGCATCTCCGGCCGCAGCCCGGGCTCACCTGGCGGCAGGAAGAGAGCCCACACGCACCTGAGAATTTCACTTCAGCACTGCGCCTCCTCTGAGTCTGGGTATGACACCGTCCGGCCGAGGAGCCGCCCTCCGTCAGGCTCGTGGCCGTCGAGCACCTGCAGCTCCACGGCGAAGGGCGTCTGCACGTCCCGCTTCACAAACCGCCAAAAAGGCTTCTCGGGCTCCAAGGCCCAGAAGATAAAATATCTTACATACGCCCTGGCCTGTGTGCTCAGTGATTAGAAGAGCATCACCCCATGTACCCAAGGGTCCCAGGTTCTATTCCCCATCAAGGGCATGAACCTGCAACCCAAGTACCATTCCCA
>NW_006383013.1:165645-174594 GCF_000327345.1 Myotis davidii | reverse complement strand
GGCTCCCACAAAACTTTTTTTTTTTCTGGCCGCTGTTTATGGAAATGAATCCTTCAGTGTATTTTCTTTCTTTCGTTCTTTCTTTTTCTCTCTTTCTTTTCTTTCTTTTTCTTTCTATTAATCCTCACTGGAGGATATTTTTTTCCCCATTGGTTTTCAGAGTGAGTGGGAGCGAGGAAGAGGGAGGAGGAAGAGAAACACCAATGTGAGAGAGAAATGTCCATGGGTTGCCTCCCACAGGCACCCCTGACGGGGGCGAGGGATGGAACTGCAACCCAGGTACACGCCCTTGACCGAGAATGGAACTCAGGACCCTTCACGGGTGGCCAAGGCTCTAACCACTGAGCAACCAACCAGAGCTGTTTTGGTGTCTCTGCTTTTGCTCAGTGATGACACCGCCATCTGCTCTCTGTCTGCTCTGCCGTTGGTGATACCAGAAGGAGGTGGCTGTCAGAGTAATTGGGCTTCATGCTGCTTTGTTCCTGTTTAGCGGGAGAGCGAGAATTCCAAGTATGTGACTGAAATCACCTGCTTTCCCCTGGGTGGAATGTTGAGATGGGCTTACACCAAACCAAGGATCCGCATCATTGAGTACCCTTGCATCAGGGTGGAGTTGGCTTGGCCTGGACGCCCAGGGCGGTGGTCGGCAAACTCATTAGTCAGCAGAGCCAAATATCAGCAGTACGATTGAAATTTCTTTTGAGAGCCAAATTTTTTAAACGTAAACTATATAGGTAGGTACATTGTTATGAACTTAATTAGGGTACTCCTAAGGCTTAGGACAGTGATGGCCAACCTTTTGAGCTCAGCGTGTCAGCATTTTGAAAAACCCTAACATAACTCTGGTGCCGTGTCACATATAGAAATTTGTTGATATTTGCAACCATAGTAAATCAAAGATTTATATTTTTGATATTTATTTTATATATTTAAATGCCATTTAACAAAGAAAAATCAACCAAAAAAATGAGTTCGGGTGTCACCGCTGACTCGCGTGTCATAGGTTTGCCATCACTGCTGTAGTCTATAAGAAAAAGCTGACAAAACAAAAAGCACTGTACTGTTTTTGGCTTTCAGGAGAAAAAATGTCAAGAATTGCTTTATTAAAAAGGTAATTGAGGAAATAACACCATAATCACCAGGTAAAGCATTTTTTATTTTAAATATATTAGCCTTTAACAAAAAGTGTTGTATTAAGTCATTGTTTATTTTCACATTAATCATTGTTAAAATCACTTATGTAATTCATCTAAATAATGTTTTGCCAGCGTTAAAAACGAAATCATAAAGGCCCATGTGTGTATCCAGAAACATAACTTAAAATTTATTTGTACTAGGAGAATACTTATTCATCTAAGAAGATATCAAAGAACTGAAAATATATTTGCTGTGAAAATTTTTAGTAGTTTTACAGCTAAGTAGTAATCTAGTAATTTATAGCTAAGATGTTCTTTTCCATTCTTTTTTGTTTGTTTTAAATGTTTCTTATTGATTTTAGAGAGAGAGGAAGGAAGATGGAGAACAACAGAGAAACATCCATGAGAAAGAAACCTCAATCATCTGCCTCCTATGGAGATGGAGCACGAAACCTGGGCATGTGCCCTCTCCAGGAATCTAACCTGTGCCCTCTTGGTGCATGGGATGACACTCAACCAACTGAACCACACTGGCCCTGTTCACTTCCATTCTTGTTTGTTGTTTTTAATCCTCACCTGAGGATATTTTCCATTGATTTTTAGAGAGAGTGGGAGTGAGGGGAGAGACAGAGAGAAACATCAGTGTGAGAGAGACACATGGATTGGTTGCCTTCGGTAGGGCCAGGGATCAAGCCTGCACCCGAGGTATGTGCCCTTGACTGAATTGAACCCTCAGTCCTTGGGCTAACACTCTAACCACTGAGCAAGACCACCTAGGGTTCAAATAAGATAATATTTTTGATACTATATGCTGTGAAAAGCCACGGCCAGCGTGACTTTCGGGTTCAAAGGCTTGGAGGAAGAGCTGACGCACAAATTAAAACACAAGACAAAAAATAATAATTTTGAAATTATGGGGGGAAGCCAGGGAAAACTCAACTGCAGTAGTCAAGTTCCACTGAGTCTCCCTTCCCAGCTGCTTTTATTTACTAGAATATACAATTGCCTTTTAGGAATGCAAACAGACATATCAATGGTAATGTTTAGTAAACAGTAAGATTATCAGGTTTTGGGGGAGTTTGCTTTAGGCCATTGAGTCAGCAGTAGGTAATAAAATGCAAATATTCACCCTGTGAGTATCAAGAGCCCAAATTCAGCCTTCTGGCAGACTTCTCGCATTTATATTAATTACTGTTGATCTAGGTTTCTAGCAATATGCTTTTCTTGTATGTTAGATAATCATTTATTTATTTATTTATTACTAGAGGCTGGGTAAACGAATTTGTGCACCAGTGGGATCCCTCCACCTGGCCCTTGGTTATTGAGCTGAAACTGGCTCTCTGACATCCCCTGAGGGGTCCTGGATTGCTAGAGGGCCCAGGCCAGGCCAAGGGACCCCACGGGTGCATGATAGGGGCTGGAGTTCTGATTGGCTGGACTCCAGCAGCAAGCTAACCTACCAGTTGGAGCGTCTGCCCCCTGGTGGTGAGTGCACAGTCATAGTGAGTGGTTGAGTGGCCTTAGCATTTCATTAGCATATGTTGTTTTGATTGGTTGAACGGATGACTTGATAACTGGATCTTAGCATATTAGGCTTTATTATATAGGATTAAACAAATTCAACAAGTAATAGTAAATAATTAAACAAATAATTACTGAGCATCAATTATGTATAAGTCACTATTAATCAGTATTCTCACTTTTCCTTTCAGAACTAAAGCCTTCTGTGTTGGGAGAGACTGAAAGGTATGCCTTGTCCATCTGTTATGTTTTCTTTTCCTCCTAAACAACTGAAAAGGCATGTAGTTGACAAAAATCATGAAAATTCATTGGTAAGTTCATTTTAACAGTAAGGAAGGAAAAACTAAGTACTTTCTAAAAAGAAAAAAAACGACATTTACACACTAATTGCAACCGCGGTTCCCAGGATAAATTAACATCAGAGATGCCACACAAATAAAGGATTACAGTGTTGGTGGGATTATCCCAAGTGTTTGTGGAAAAAAATCTGGAGTTGCTTCCAAGCATCCACCTGGGCCATGGCATGAGCCCTGGGCTCTCCCCCCCAGATGACATTTGTGCCCAACAGGGAGTGCAGGGAGGCCCGGCACAGGGGGAAGTAAGGAGGCTCAATGTAGTGCCCCACTTCTGGGTAACAGATTATCTGCGGCTTCTCCTTACCATGGGCCTGTAAGCGTTTAGAGGCCTCGTTAGCAAAGAATTCACTCTTCCAGTTGTGGTCATCCTGACCTACAAGGAACAGGAAGGTGCTCTCAGACCTTTCCACGGGAATGAAACTCTTCTGGTCGGGTCCTTCCAAAGGGTTGTTCAGGACATCCAAAATGTCTGCAAAGCCGTCTTTGGTGACCTTGATCCGATTTTGGTCGAAACCTAGAGGCTGCAAGGTCTCCTCCTTGTAGTGTAAGGCTCCTCCGACATTGGCCACGGAGCCATTGATGATGACTGCAGCAGTGATGCCCTTCAGAAACGAGGCCATGGAGAGGCAGAGGTCACCTCCTTTAGAAATCCCAAGCAGCCCAACTCCGGGGCCCTTTACCTGAGACAAGGACAGAGGAATAATAATGAGCCCATGAGTCAGTCTGGTGAGTAGTGCCTGGAAATGGAAGTCAGTTAGAACTGAGCCTAATTTGGGGCTCTGTCATTTACCAAGGTTTGCAAACTAGGATATTTACTTATTCTTTCTTTCTATCTTCCTTTCCACCATTTCTCCATCACCATTGTTGGTGACTTTAGCCTCTCAGTTCCTTGACCTCCATACTTCCAATGACTTTTTTCCTACCCCACTTTAGCCACCCATTCCCACTGTCATAACCTTAATCAAGTCATCATCAGTAAATACCTCATCTCCAAAATCTCAGCTGCAAGCATTCTACTCGCTAATCACCATCTTAAATACTTCTGTTCAGCCATTTTAGTACCTACCACCTGCTTCCATTTCTTTGCGACCTTGACTACCTTTTTTTTTTTCTATCAGTATCTCTCTTGTGTTCATTTCCTACCTCATCCAGTTTAGATTTCAAACTTCATTGTTATTTTCCCTCCCTTGCAAGCACTCTTAGCTAATACCCTTCTTCCTTTGGTCATACTTGCTTGGAAAAGTGATAACCTTGGTTAAATCCACCTTCACTTCCTCTAGGTCTGCATTTGTACAAATAATCATTGAAGGGAAAAAATACACATTTGTGCTGGCAAATCTTTACTTTCATGACCACAGATTTCAAATATGCATTCATACTGCCCATCACCTCTGCCACACTTCACTGTGTTTGCTTTTCACTTCTCCAATGACAGTTTCATACCTTCTCCTATTTGCTCAAGCCTCTTGAACCCCTCTTGATTCCCCTTCAGTTTCAGCTCTTCATACATCATGGAGAAAATAGAAGCTGTCCAGTAGGAACTCTTCCTCATTTTCCCCCTGCCAAATCTTCTTAGTTCTGAATCAATTGAAGCTCTCTGCCTTCCTTCCTGGTTCCAGAAGTATCTCTGTTTTATCAAACGCCATCCCTCTGCTTGGTTTGGGATCCCATCCACTCTCATTCTCATAGTCTTTGCTCCTACAACTACTTCTCTCTTTCTCCTCCTTCATAATGTTCTCTCCTGGCTCATTCCCATCAGCGTACTTCATGCTGTAGTAACTCTTACATTTTAATATCAATTCCTTGACCCTCAAAGCTACTCTGCTATAGTTTTGTCTTTCACAGCAAAATTGTGGAGAAAGTTGTTTGTAGTTGTTTCCTTTCTTGCCTTCTAATCTCTACTTAGTCTCCTCCAGGGTAATTTGGATATGCAGATTCTACAAGGACTGATCTTGTCATAGTTACCAAATCCTGTATTTTGAATGGCCATTTGACCTCTGAACAGCAGTTCTTTTTTCTTCTCATGGCTTCTAAAACAGCAGTTTTGATTGGTTTCAAATATTTATTCCTTATGAAAGTGCTAGGAATTAAATGATATTATTATCCCAATTTTTCAGAGGAAACATAAACTAACCCCAAAGCTAGTATTTGGTGAAATCAAAACTCAAATTTAACTTTTCTCTATCCACATCTTATTCTGATTCCACTATACTCTATCACTTTTTTAAGAGCTAAATACTTCCATTTACCATGAGCTCTAACTGAATTGTAAATTAATCTTCTGTTCCTCTGATACAGTGGTTCTCAACCTTCTGGCCCTTTAAATACAGTTCCTCATGTTGTGACCCAACCATAAAATGATTTTCGTTGCTACTTCATCACTGTAATGTTGCTACTGTGATGAATTGTCATGTAAATATCTGATATGCAGGATGGTCTTAGGCGACCCCTGTGAAAGGATCATTCGACCACCAAAGGGGTCGCGACCCACAGGTTGAGAACCGCTGCTCTGGTACGTTAAACTGGGGCCAGCTGGAGGCAGTGATTCCTTTCCCCCTCCCCTCTACTTCCTGTGTCAAACATAGGGTTCTCAGATGTGTTGGGGCTTATTATAAGCCGCTAGAATTTAAAATTCCATAATGCCAACTAAGAACTTCTTTACTAGTAGGAAATACGTCATAGTAAATATGATTGTATAGAAACATGGGAAGTGACTATACAAGGTGGTAGGTTGTGGTAAGGAGGGGCTGTCATGAATTAGTCAAGTTCTTGAAAACCAAGGGCATTTATGAAGAGGAGACCTGATATGTAGAGAAATTCCAAAACTTAGAGAAATTCCAACCTGAGCGTGATTAAGCAGGTAGTTCACAGCTTCTTCAAAGTACTCCAGGTGGAGGGTTTCTATGCTCTTGGGGAGGTCTTCATAGCCATAATAAGCCAGAGCCATCACAGCAAAACCCTTCCCAGCTAGGAGACTAGCTCGATATTCTGGAAGGCCACCTCCAACTCCAAAAATGTCCACAATCCCAGGAAAGGGTCCGGGTTCTTTGAAAGAAACAAAACACAAAACTAAACTATTCTTGAAACACTTTTTTAAAAAAAATTAATTTTAGAGAGACAAGAAGGGAGAGAGGGAGAGAGAGAAATATTTATTGGCTGCCTCTTGCACACCCCCTACAAACCCACAACCTGGACATGTGCTATGACCTGTGATCTGGTGCGTGGAAGGACACTCAACTGAGCCACATCAGCCAGGCTGTTACTGAAACTCTACAGCAGGCATGTCAAACTCAAAGGCTAACACAGGCCAAATAAGGTTAAAGTACGTAGGCCGCAAAAAAACAAAAGCTTCAATTTTCATAGAAATGTAGGTTTATTTCGATAGAGACATGCTGAATACAAAGGGCTGAAATAAATGAGTCATCGTTAAAATAATAGAACATTTTAAGAAAAATTAATATTTTTTCTTGAATATTAACTTACCAGACACTGAATAACTGCACAGATTAATAAGCGTAACACAAATAAACCTATTTTTCTTGTTCTCCGAAAGCGAAATATTATTTCCTGTTGGGCACACCAAACAAGTCAGTCCAAGACTAATGACGTGGCAATCAGCTGCTAAAATATTCACTGCTAGTGTCAGTGGAGAGAAATGGTGCGCCTGCACGTAAGGTGAGTAAGGGAAATGAATGCAACACGATTATAGTAATCAGTCATTAGTGAACATTGCAGTTTATTAATAATTATGTATAAGGATACTGTAAAAATTAAGTTATGAAATTTGTATTAAAACGTTTCTTACATACGGTTATATTGGCTGGGCCGCAAAAATATTCGTTGTGGGCTGCATGTGGCCCGTGGGCCGTGAGTTTGACATGCTTGCTCTACAGTGATGTCAAAAGCCAGTTGTTGCCTACTTGGTAATGTCAAAGTTTTCTTCATAATCAGAAATGCTGAAAGACCCTTGGTCTTTAAAGATCCAGACAATGGCATAGACTAAATCCACATTCCCCTCTATACTCAGAGCCTCAAAGCCCCACAGATTTTTACAAAGATTATGTATTTACTTTGTGGTTAAAAATAATTTACAGACAATGAAAACAGCAAAATCATTGCCATCTCCCCCAAAATTGACAACGCCAAATGCTAGCGAGAGTGCACAGCAATTGGAACCCTCATACATTGCTGGTGAAAATGCAAAATTATACAGCCACTTTGAAAAACAGTTGGGCAGTTTCATATAAAGTTAAACATAAACTTACCATATGATCTAGCAATCTCCTAGGTATATTTGCCAAGGAGAAATGAAAATTTGTGTCCACACAAAAACTTGTATTGCAAGTGTTTGTGGTGACGTTATTCATAATCTTCAAAGATTTGAAACCCAAATGTCCTTCAAGTGGTGAGTGGATAAACAACCATATAATGGAGTACTACTAAAAAACAAGATACATCGAGCAACACAAATGAATCGCAAATGTATTATGCTAGACAAAAGGTTACATACACTGTATGATTCCATTTCCTGGGTACTTTCAACATTTACAGAAAAAGCTTGTATTTAACGTGCAAAACTTAAAGAATAATAATAAAGCAAACACTTTATAGCTACAATTTTAAAAAACTCAGTACTAAGCATCAAAGGCCCCTGAATATCTGTGCTCCTGACCTTCCTTTCCACTGTCTTGGCTTTTATTCTCTTGATTTTCTTTACCATATTACCACTTATGTGTGCGTGTGTTAAACAGTATTTTGTTTATTGTGCCTATTTTTTGAATTTTATCTACATGGAATGAAATTGAATGTATTCTGAAATTTGATTATTTCTTTCAACAGTTTTTGAAGTTCATTCATGTTGACTCTTGTGGCTGTAGTTCAAGCATTTTGCTGCTGTAAACATACCTTAATTTATCATTTTTATTGTTTTTGGACATTTGGAATGTTTGCAGTTGTTTTTGCTCTTACAAACAATACTTCTTGGTGCACATGAACCAGGAGTAGACTGATATAGTCAACTTTCTAAGTAAAAAATTGTTTTCTTGCCCAGCCAGTGTGGCTCAGTGGTTGAGCATTGACCTATGAACCAGGAGGTCATGGTTCAATTCCTGGTCATGGTATATGCCCAGGTTGCAGGCTCAATACCCAGTGTGGGGCGTGCAGGAGGCAGCCAATCAATGATTCTCTCTCATCATTGATGTTTCTATCTCTCCCTTCCTCTCTGAAAGATATATAAAAAATACTGAAAAAAATTATTTCCAGCCCTGGTCAGTGGTTCAGTGGTTAGCGTTGGCTTGTGGACTGAAGGGTCTCAGATTTGAATGCCAGTTAAGGGCACGTTCCTGCAATGCAGGTTCAATCCCTGGCCCTGATTGGGGCATGTATAGAAGGCAGCCAATTGATGTGTCTCGCTCACATGGATGTTTCTCTCTTTCTCTCCCTCCTGATACCTTCCTCCCTTCCACTTGCTTAAAGAAAAAATAAATGGAAAAAATATCCTCAGGTGAAGATTAACAACAACAAAATTTTTTTCCAGGAGTAGATGAATATACCGTATTTGCCGGCGTATAAGACGACTGGGCGTATAAGACGACCCCCTAACATTTCCACTCAAAATACAGAGTTTGTTATATACTCACCGTATAAGACTACCCCCTCTTCCGACACCTTCCAACACACCAAATAAAAGGTAAAACAATATCAGATTTGATTTTAACATTTTAATTTATATTCAAATGCTTATGACATGCAGGAAAACTGTCACAAGGCTGTATGTAATCAAACATATACATAAAACAGTGCAAGTTTATTACCGGTAAACATACCGGTAATTCACTAAAGAAAACACACTCTATAGACTGGTACCGTAGATGCTTCTCAGGAACACAGGCAAGCAGCCCACAACCTAGAGGGACTGTCAATGATAGAAGAAAGAT
>NW_006383013.1:163392-165405 GCF_000327345.1 Myotis davidii | reverse complement strand
AAAATCGCATAACAGCCGAGCATACACCCAGCAGCGCTGCTGATGCCTGAACGGTATGTGGAATGAAGTGGGCGGGCATCGGGAGGCCACTATGGCACGGGGCAAGCACTATGGGCAGTCTATCTGAAGTGTACCTGGCGTATAAGACGACCCCCCACTTGGAGGCATATTTTTCAGGGCCAAAAAATCGTCTTATACGCCGGCAAATACGGTATTCCTTTTAGCAGTGTGAACTCCTTTTCCTCTACATACTTATTAACAATTGGTAATATTAGACTTCTAAATTTTGAGGGTTTGAAATGTGTAGTTTTATTTTGCATTTCCCTGATTCCTAATAGTTTAAGTATCTTTGTTTTAAATATATTTTATTGATTTTTTTACAGAGAGGAAGGGTGAGGGATAGAGAGTTAGAAACATTGATGAGAGAGAAACATCGATCAGCTGCCTCCTGCACACTCCCTACTGGGCATGTGCCCGCAACCAAGGTACATGCCCTTGACTGGAATCGAACCTGGGACCCTTGAGTCTGCAGGCCAACGCTCTATCCACTGAGCCAAACCGGTTAGAGCTATATAAGAATCTTTTTTTTAAAAAAAATATCCTCACCGAGGACATGTTTGATTTTAGAGAGGAAGGAAGAGAGAAAGAGAGAGAACAAGAAGTGATTTGAGAGAGAAATATTGGTTGATTGCCTCCCATACTCTCCCCGATTGGGACCAAACCCTCAACCTAGGAATATGCCCTGATTGAGAATAGAACCTGCAACCATTTGGTGTACGGGACGATACTCCAACCAACTGAACCACTTGGTTAGGACAGGATAAAGCATCTTTTTATTTTTTCATTGGCCAATTGCTTTTTTTTTTTTTTTCAATTGCTTTTTATGTAATGGAAAAATTATCCAATAATTTCAAAAGATTTCCAGTTAATAGCAAGAGGCCTTTCTCCTTCATGCCAATTTTCTTAAACCTTAATATATATACTGTGGGAGCCTGGCCCGTATGGCTCAGGGGTTGAGCCTCGACCCAGGAACCAAGAGGTCACTAGTTCAATTTCCTGTCAGGGCACATGCCCAGGTTTCGGACTCCCCCGTAGAGGCTGTGCAGGAGGCAGCCAATCGATGATGTTTCTATTTCTCCCTCTCCCTTTCTCTCTAAAAATCAATAAAAACATATTTTTTATATATGTATATATGATGGGGATTACAAGCAAAGTTGTAAAATTGAGAAACCTTTAAGAAATTAAAAACTTGAAACTTCCTATAAATGGTTTTTTAAAAATTACAACTGTCTGGAAAATATTATGCTAAGTGAAATAAGTCAATCTGAGAAAGACAAATATCACTTATTTGTGGAATCTAATGAATTGACCAACAAAATAAGACCCAAAGCATGGAGGCATGGAACAGATTGACACACCTCAATGTGGGACTGGGACGAGAAGAGATAAACCAAAGAACTTATATACTTACTAGAGGCCAGTGCAGGGATTCATGCATCAGTGGGGTCTCTTGGCCTGGTCTATGGGGATCTGGCCAAAACCGGCTCTCCAACATCCGCAGAGGGGTCCTGGATTGTGAGAGGGTGCAGGCCAGGCCAAGGGACCCCACTGGTGCACGGCCAGAGAGGGACCGCGGGAGGGCTCCAGGGTGTGTCCAGCCCAGCTTGCCAGTCCCATCGGCCAGACCCCAGCAGCAAGCTAACCTATGGGTGGGAGTGTCTACCCTCTGGTGGTCAGTGCACATCATAACAACTGGTGCAACAGTGGAACACGGGTTATCAGTGCACGTCATAGCGACTGGTCAATCGGCTGATTGTCTGCTCCCTGGTGGTCAGAGTACGTCATAGAAAGCAGTTGAGTGCCTTAGCATATCATTAGCATATTACGCTTAGATTGGTTGAATGGATGACTGGACATTTAGCATATTAGGCTTTTATTATATAGGATTATTACTAACAGTCCAACAACCTAAACAGTTAATATTTGTAATTAGTATTATTTTTTAACAGACTA
>NW_006383013.1:161245-162301 GCF_000327345.1 Myotis davidii | reverse complement strand
TTTTATTAGTGTAGACTAGAGGCCCAGTGCACATTTATGGGGAGTGGGCCTAAGCCAGCAGGCAGACATCCCCTGAGGGGGCCTTAGCACTGCCACAGAGGTGGGAGAGGCTCCCGCCACCGTGTAGTGGTCAGTGCATGTCATAGGGACCGGTCGTTCTGTTGTTTGGTCTATTTGCATATTAGGGTTTTATCATATAGGATAGGATAGGCATAGGAGGGGCAATTGGGTAGTGAAGACCTAGGGATGGATAGGGGCTGGATAATGGAAGGGAAATGGAGATATCTGTAATAGTATCAACAATAAAAAATAATTTTAAAAATTACAACTGTCTTTTCCTTTTCTTTAGTGTTAATCCTCACCAGAGGATATTTTTTCCATTTTTAAAAATATATTTTATTGATTTTTTACAGAGAGGAAGGGAGAGGGATAGAGTTAGAAACATCGATGAGAGAGAAACATCGATCAGCTGCCTCCTGCACACCCCCTACCAGAGATGTGCCTGCAACCAAGGTACATGCCCTTGGCCGGAATCGAACCTGGGACCATTCAGTCCGCAGGTCGACGCTCTATCCACTGAGCAACCGGTTAGAGGGCAAGAGTTTTATATTTCTGAGTTAATGTTCTTAAAGCTATTAAGATGATTTCCTTGTGAATCAACCCAGGATTTGGGGATCTCATTTATATTATTAAAAAAGACTTTTCAGAGAGAAAGAGAGAGAGAGAGAGAGAGAGAGAGAGAGAGAGAGAGAGAAAGAGAAAGAGAAAGAAGCATGGATTGGTTTGGTTCCCCCCAGTTGGGGGATGGAACTTGCAACCCAGGTATATGCCCTGGCCTGGCAACCCTTTGGTTCACAGGCCCATGCTCAACCACTGAGCCACTCCACCAGCTGGGCCACTCTGGAGGGCAGGATATCTTTTAATTGACCTCTCAGTTTTGCAGCTGGCACAGCCACCTCCCAGCCAGCCTTACATTCCACTCCTGTCGCCTGGACATGTTAAGGCACCACGGACCTCCGGAACATTGGGAGTCAACTCTATCCTCTCAGTAGAAGC
>NW_006383013.1:135683-160795 GCF_000327345.1 Myotis davidii | reverse complement strand
AGGCTCGTCCCAGCGGCTGCGGCCCGCGGGCTCCAAGGTCACGGTCGCCGCCATCCTGGCAGGGGCCCAAGAGACTGGCACTTTAGCGCTCAACTTTGGAGTTCTGGGCCGTGCCCAACTTCCCAGGCCCCGTCCGCAGTGTCCAGACGCTCGCAGGACAGCAAGAGATGAGGCCATCTTTTTGCAACTTAATTTCAGACCTCGGATCGACTGAATGGGGATCTGGAGAAAGTTAGAACTGGTGTTTGGGAGCCTCTAATGGCAGGCCGCCCATCTGCAGGCTAAGCGCCCAATAGGCCAGGGCAGCCTGCTAAATTGAAACTGGCCCTGCCAATCAGTAGCCTACTTTTTTGTTGTTAACCCTCCCTGGAGGATATTTTCCCATTTATTTTTAGAGAGAGTGGAAGGGAGGGGGAGAGACAGAATTATCCACGTGAGACAGAGAATAGAACCCTCTGTGGGAGTGCACTCACCACCAGGGGGCAGCTCCTTCATTAAGCGTCTGCCCCCTGCTGGTCAGTGTGTGTCATAGCAACTGGCTGACTGGTTGTTCAGTCATTAGGTTGTCTGGTCACTTAGGCTTTTATATATATAGATAGGGTTTTTTAAAAAAATGTGCTGATACACAAAGTTTGCCACTTTAAAATGTATAGTTAATTAAGTACATTTACATTGTTGTGCAGCCATCACCACTATCCGTCTCCCAAACTATTTCATCATCCAAACAAACTCTGTACCCATTAAACGATAACTCCCCATTCCTCCCCACTCCCTCCTGCCAACCCATGTAAATCCACTATCTATCTATAAATTTAACTATTCTAGGTACCTCATATAAGTGGAGTCATTCAGTATTTGTCCTTTTGTGTCTGGCTTTGTTTCACTTAGCATGACTTCCAGGTTTGTCCATGTGTGTAGCATATATAAGAATTTCATTCCTTTTTAAGGCTGAGTAATATTCTCTTATATATATGTCACATTTTGTTTTCCACTCATCCATTGTTGGATGCCTCTTGACTATTGGGAATATGCTGCTATGAACATGGGTATACAAATATCTATTAGCCCTGCTTTTAATTCTTTTGGGTATATACCCAGAGTGGAATTGCTGGATCATGTGGTAATTCTGTGTAATTTTAGGAACCTTAGCCAAGATTTTAATATTTAACTTTTTAAAAACTCTTTTAGTCTCTTCATTTCAAAGAACATGCCCTCTAACCCTTTTGTAAAGGTCCCAGGGTCTGAGCTAAGGTACTAAAATCAGTGGTCAGGTTGATCAGGACAAGATGGCCAGAACAGCATGGTCCCAGGTCAGCTAGAAAGACAGAACCTAGGTTGAGGAGGGTAAAGGAGTCAAATATATGGTGATGGAAAGAGACTTGACTTTGGGTGGTGAGCACACAATGCGATATATGGATGATGCATTATAGAATTATACACTTGAAACTTATTAGCCAATGTTACACCAATAAACTTAATAAAATAGATTATTGTATAAAGTTTACAGCTATTACTGACAATAAAAACTTTGGCAAAAAAAGAAAAGACAGAACTTTATGCCCAGAAATCTTCCCTGCTGTCAAGACAGATGGTTATTTTCACAAAGGACTTCTGAAAACCAGTAACCTGTAAGCCTGAAATTTTACTATTAAAAATACAGGATATGGCGCTAGCCGGTTTGGCTCAGTGGATAGAGCATCGGACTGCCAATGATCTTGGGTTCAATTTCTGTTCAAGGTCATGTATCTTTGTTGCAGGTTCTGCAGCCTCAGTAAGGGTGTGTGCAGGAGGCAACCAATCAATGTGTCTCTCTCTCAAGTCCATGTCTCTCCCCACCTCCTCTCTCCCCCTCCCTCCCTCTCCTTCCCTTCCACTCTCTCTAGAAATCAATGGAGAAAAAAAATCCCCTGGTGAGGATTAAAAAACAAAACAAAACATGATATGAAGAGTCCCCCTATAAAAAGAGTAGAATTTGTTGATAATCTAGCCAGGATCTGGGGAGTAGGGGAGGTGGAATTGAACTGTGTGAAGGAAGCAGATTAAGTAGGGACAGAGATGAAAGGAGAATGGAAAAGGCCCCAAAGAATGAAGCATGCCAGAGCTGGGTTCATGTGTTCCCTGCTCTGCCAAGACTCTGTAGGACTTAAGAACTCCTGTGGGGGAAAATATTGAGCTGCACAGACCTAAAGGTTTTCCTTCCTTCCTTCCTTCCTTTCACCTTAGCTTTTTTTAAAAAAATATGTTTTTATTGAATTTTAGAGAGAATGGAAGGGAGAGGGAGAGTCACAGAAATATTGATGTGAGAGGCACATAGATTGATTGCTTCTGCACGTGTCCCGACCAGGGCCAGGACTAGCCTGCAAACGCGGTACATGCCCCTGACCAGAATTGAATCCAGGACCCTCCACTTCACAGGCTGTTGCTCTTTCCACTGAGCCAAACTGGCTAGGGCTAAAGATTTATTTTTCAAAGAATGGCCAAGAAGTCCATTTTGTCACCAATCAATGCAATTTCCAAAAGCTCAGCTCACAAAGAAGGAAGTTTAATAAATAATTGAAAATACCCCTGATTGAACCCCCAGGTTCTGTGAGTAGACTCATGGAATTCTAAAGAGGTGGCTGCCAAGTAACCAATGTAAACAGTTTGGAACATAGGAAACTAAGGAAGGTTTAAGAGCAAAATCTTGCTTCCCTTTGAAGACTTGTGGGAGGCTATTTTGAAGGTAATTTCAAAACACTGCTGCTTTACTGGTGTCTGAAAGGAGTTTATTAGCTCAGCTGAATGATGAGAGACAGTAGATGAAAAGATTTTGGGTTAGGTGTCCAAAGGGGCTTGCTTCAGGGGCTAGCCAGTTAGATGATCTGAGTCACGTCTCCTCTCTGGGCCTCGGTTTTGAAATCTGTAAGATGAGAGTAGGAACAGATCACCTTTGTGGCCGAGTTTCCACAGTGATCTCAGGAGACAGCAGTATATGTGTGTGATTGCCTGGCTAGGAATGGGAATTAGAAAGCAGAGGGGGAAAAAATGAAGGAACATTTCTGATGAGAAAGAGGCAGCAGAGAAGGGATTTGAAACAAGTTCCTGATCCTGCTCTCCCTACCAACCAAGCTTCCATCATACATCCCACAGCTACCTCTTGGGGCTGTGGTTTCTTTAATGTGTTATAACCCCCCGATCTTGATGCAGAGGGTCCTTTAACAATATCTAGGATGGGTAGGAAGAGATCAACTAAAGAACTTGTATGCAAATATATATATATATATACATAACCCATAAGCCACAGACAATAGGGTGGTAAAGGCCTGGGGTGAGGGGTGTGGACGGGCTAGAAGGGATCAATGGAGTAAAAAGGGGGCATATGTAATACTTTCAACAATAAAGGTTAAAAATAAAAAACACTATCAGAAGCTGACTGCCCTCTGGGTGCTACCTCAGAACTTGAGAATCTATGGGTGGAGGTGAGACTATTACTTTTTAAAGCTTTCAGACATGGACTGTGCTAAGGGTTATTGCTTTTTAGTCTTTTCTTCTGTGGCAGTTTCTACTGCTTTAATAACAGAAGGAAGAAAGCAAAATATTATTCTTTTTACATGTATTATTCAGCCCATGTCAACAATTTCTGCAGAATAACAGTAGCAGACCCAGGAGGAGAGGGGAGGGAACAGGGAAGGTGAATAGAGAGTGGAACTAAATTGGGAACTTCTGAGACATCACGCATTTTGAGCTTAGATTCTTACATCAGGTTTTACCTAAAGGCATGTAGTTTAACCCTTCCCACCCCACACCTGTCTGTCCACCCAAGTACCTAAAAGTGCAGAGAGAATGCTGGTGGTTGCTGCCTACCAGATTGCAGGGCCCTGTCTGCACTTATGCCAGGTTGGAATAACTGTAGGATGCCATTTATTCAACTTCTTATGCTGTTAGTGCACAAAGGCACCTGAGACCTGCCACTCTGCTTTGGGTTCTTAAGGGCTGTTTGTTGGGGGAGGGGACTGTGCCTCACAATGTTGGTCCAGGTCACATTTAAATTTGGATAATATAAATATGGAGTCTCCAAGCTCTATTCATAGGCATTTTCTTCCCTCTCTATGCTTCATCTTCTCCTTCTCCTCCTTCATTCCCTCCTCCTCCTCCTCCCCCTTCTTTAATCCTCACCAGAGGATATGTTCATTGATGAGAGAGAGAGAGAGAGAGAGAAAGAGAGAGAGAGAGAAACACTGATTGGTTGCCTCCTGTATGCACCCTGACCAGGGATTGTACCCATAACCTTTTTGGTGTACTGGACGCTGGTCCAACCAACTGAACCATACAGATGGTCCTATGCACCTTCTCTTTTAATTGCCTACAGCTCAATGCTACTAAACTGTTCCCTAAGTGCCCAGTGCATCTAGCTGTGGGACCCCAGACTTGCCTTCTAAGGACAATAGTCCCAAGGAAACATGGTTGGGAAGTGCAGAACCTGGCCTTATACTTATCTTCTGACTAAATCCATCCAGGACAAGCCTCTTTGGATCAAACCTTATAACATGTGTCCTGTCTCCATTCTTTTTCAAAATGTATCTGTCATGGATTTTTATGTTATACTAGTGACCCGGTGCATGGATTCATGCACATTGAAAGGACATCAATTAGAAGGTGGTCAGCGGGGCGCAACTGGGTGAAAGGGGTCAGACATGCCCTGGAGCCAACCTCCCGTGGTCCCCCCATGGCATCTGTGGAGTGAGTGGGGTCCCTCTGGCAGGTGGGGTCCCTCGGCCTGGCCTGCGGGGATCGGGCTGAAATTGGCTCTCCAACATCCCCCAAGGTTTGCTGTTGTACAGGGCATGGAACGCAAACGCAAGTGTGCAGTAAACCAGATTCAGGACCAACAGTGCCCCAGCAACAACATAACACATGGCCGAAGGTGAAATCGCATGGCCCCACGAGCAATCTGGCTCCCTCCTCTCTGGTTTTGGGGTGCATCACCCAAGAACTGCTGCTGCCAAGTCACTGCAGCTCAGCAGCTCCTGCATTGAGCATCTGCCCCCTGGTGGTCAGTGTGCATCATAGTGACTGGTTGGACAGTTGGACACTTAGCATAGTAGCCTTTTCTATAGAGAGATGATAACTATTCTTTGATAATCCTATACAATAAAAGGCTAATATGCAAATTGGCCCCCAGGGAGTTCCACTGACAGGGAGTTTGACCGCTTGCTATGATGTGTGCTGACCACCAGGAGGCAGCGTGAAACAAAGGCTCCAGCCAGCAGCCAGCAGCTGGCAGCTGGGGGAAGGAAGGCCCCGGCCTGTCCTGTCCTGATTGCTGGCCAGGCCTAGGGACCCTACCCTAGTTTATAATAATTAATAATGATTACATGGTATTCTTTCTGGAATGTTGGCATTGTAACCAAAGATTCTTTATGTCCCAGGCTAATGGGCATATATCTAGGGATACCCCTCCCCCCCAATCATTCCATATAGGTAGTCATCTTGTTTTTTTAAGTGTTTAGAATCAAAATGCCCCCTGCCTTAGGAGCAAGTTATTGATATACTGATATGTTAAGAATTATAAAATATTCCATTAGGCACTATGCAGGGCAGGAGAACACTAATATTGTTTTTTTAAAAAAATATATTTTTAATTGATTTTAGAGAGGAAGGGAGAGAGATAGAAAGATAGAAACATCAATGATGAGAGAATCATTGGTAGGCTGCCTCCTGCACGCTCCCTACTGGGGATCAAGCCTGCAACCCAGGCATATGCCCTTGGCCAGAATCGAACCTGCGACTCTTTAGTCCGCAGGCCAACGCTCTATCCAGTGAGCCAAACCGGCTAGGGTACTAATATTGTTTTTAACTAACAGCTTATTTTTAACCAGTAAAAGTAGGTACAATTTCAGGAAAAATATCACCTGTGACCATCCTCTACCCTTGGGGCCATGTTGCCTTCGTGAAGAGATGGAACAACCAAATTCCATCTTATGTGCAAAAAATCCTACAGGGATAGCATATCAATGATGTGGGACTTCATTTGAGTGAGGTTATCAATTTTGGCCTAGTGACATCTATGTGAAAGCTGGTCCTTAACAAAAGAAATCCACTGAGAGATGAGATTTAATACACAGAAGTCAGTGGGATAAATCAAGTCCTAAGGAGAGAAGGTACTGTGCTGAGTGTTATAAAGGAAAGAGAAATAAGTCAGATCTGAGCTAAAGGGCACCTTGTGCACAGGGCAAGCAAGGCAAGATAATTGTGTCATTGTGCATGAGGCCTACCTGCCCTCAGGGAACGGCAAGGCCAGCACAGTGAGTGCTAGGGAGTGGGGCTTGAACCAAGGCCAGTGTGCACAGAGGTTAAGTGCCCTGGAGCTGGACAATGGCAGTTGGGCTTGAAGCATCACTGCTCTACTTACAACCTGTGTGATCTGAAGTAACTTATCTACCTCTCTGAGCTGCGGCTTCTTCCCATAGGAAATAAAAACTATAATATCTTCCCTGTGTAAAGCCCTTAGCAAAGTACTTCCTAATTGTCAATTATCATTATTAGTCCAAGTAAGTGCTTCAGAAGAAAAACATTTTTCAAAGCACTAAATCCAGGCAGTGGTTCTCTACAGTGTTTTCCATGCTAGCTAAAACCTGGGAACAGCTCACCCAGTAATTAAGGAAGAGCTAAGATGATTTATACACTTGATAAAATATTTTGCAGCTGTTAAAAATTCTAACAATGATTGCCGAAACCGGTTTGCCTCAGTGGATAGAGCGTCAGCCTGCGGACTGAAGGGTCCCGGGTTCGATTCTGATCAAGGGTGTGTACTGGGTTGCAGGCACATCCCCGGTAGGAGTTGTACAGGAGGCGGCTGATAGATGTTTCTCTCTCATCAATGTTTCTAGCTCTCTATCTCTCTCCCTTCCTCTCTGTAAAAAATGAATAAAATATATTAAAAAAAAATTCTAACAATGATGACTATGAAACAATATGGAAAAGTACCAGGAGATTTGATTTTGAAGGCTAGCAGAGACAGGGCAATGCAGTTAGAGAGCACATATTTAATAACTGAAGTGTCACAGGATTAAAAGTTAAAACAACTGGCATGGACTAGAAGTAATTTATAAATTTTCATACAAAATGGAGGCCCTGATAGATCATGGAAGTTATGGAGCAGGCAGGAATTGAGCTGGGCCTGGGAAATAGAATTTGTGTTAAATATGGAAGAAAGGCTATCTATATATATAGATAGGCTAAGTGACTGACCATACATCCATGTGGCCATCCAACCAACGCCCAGGACATATGATGCGCACTGGCAACCTATGTATATAAAAGGCTAACATACTATGTGTCCGTCCGGGTAATGACACCACATAGCCACGCCCAGCTTCCTCTCCCTAGTGACTAGCCTTCTTGCAGTTTCTTCAGCCCAGGAACAAGAATTGCTTTATAGACAGGTGGAAACATTTTACACTAACCAGATGTCTGTGAAGTGTTTTCCCGTGCCTCATCTCATTTGATCCTCTCAGAAGTCTTGGAGTAGGTAGATAGGAGACTTGGTGGAATCCTATTTTCATTTCATTTGCCAGAAAACAGAGATTTAGTAGAAACTTGACCTGACTGAAAAGAAGTTAGAAATGGTGGAACTTGAAAATTACCTCAGGTTTTCTCACTGCGCAGAATATAGTCAAACACTGCTGCAGTTAAATATTTACCCTTTGTTCTCCCTGCGTGATCTACAATAATAATCTGCTTCATGTAGATATTTACTACTGTGTTGCTGACAGTTACCTGAAAGAGAAGTTGGGGTGCTTCGCTGGGCTAGAAGACGTTTAGCTAAATCAGAAAGCGGGCCTAACTAAGCAAGTTTATTCTATATCTATAAAAGGCTAAGTTGACATGCGCGATACATATAAAGCTCTTGCTGGAGCCAATAACATGCGTATGTTTCAATCTGTCACTGTTGATCATGAATTTGGCTGACACTTCTATTATAGATAAAGGGTGAATAGCAATATTAAAATATTTCTTCTAATTAATTTCCTTTGAATGTGCACAAATCTGTGCACCAGGCCACTAATCTTTTTATATAAAAGGCGAAGTAAGCAGCCATCCATCCGTCCGACTGTCTGACTGGCCGGTACATATGACACACACCGGCAATTTAAAAATAAACGTTGACTGCACATGTGCGATACATATAGAGCTCTCACTGGCACCAATCTAGACAGAGTAGGAATATTCCTACCTGAACCCGTTTTCAGACATGGTCAGTTATATGTTACTTTCTCTCAAGTTCAAAGAGCAAGTGATGTTAGAGTTAAAATTGTGAAGACTTCTGCCAGAAACCAATTCCAGCATGACAGCAGGGTTGAATCTGGGAATTGCTGGTGGCATTTCCCCAAACCTGAAAAGGGATAATTGTTGGCTGCCAGATGGCTAAAAGGGCATCTTAATCTACATGTTATTGCCTCCTACTGGCCAAACACCTGAACAGCCGTAGGCTAATTCCCCCATTCTGACAATGGACTCTAGCCCGCAGGCCGTAGTTTGCCCACGGCTGCCTTAGACCTTACATCTTAGTTTCCTTTAAGCTCAGCTCCTCTGACCCCCAGATGCCTTTCAAAATTATGTTTCGTCTCTGGACTCCTATTTAATCTACGCACAGCCTACTCCAGATTTCCTGAACCTTTCTTGATGCTGGGACATCAAAGGAAAATTAGTCAAGCACTCTGAAAATGTTTTTACTCTTAATGTGGTACACAGGGAGATATTAGAATAAGTTTAATAAATTTATTAGTCATTATTTTTATCAATGTTGTTTTTATATCATGTTTTTGTTGTTTTTATATCATGTCTTTGTTGTTGTTATATGTTGTTATTGTTTATTTATTAATCAATTTATATATTACAAATTTTTGTGCACCGGGCCTCTAGTATATATATATATAAAAGGCTAAGTTGACTCGCACATGTGTGATACATATAAAGCTCTTGCCTGCGGCAATTGCACGCACATGTTTCGATCTGTCATTGTCGATCATGAATTTGATTGACACTTCTATTATAGAGAAAGAGCGAATAGCGATATTAAAATATTTCTTCTAATTACTTTCCTTTCGATGTGCATGAATCTGTGCACTGGGCCACCAGTTTCAGATAGAAGGCACAGATGGAAGCTCCACTATGTGAAGGGAGGAATACCCGGAGAAGGGCTAGGAGACCCCTTACATATCAGGACAAGGTCATTAACGGGGGATCACACTCATGGAGAACTCCGAGTGCCAGGTTGAACTTTATGCTATAAGCCTTTGAACAGAGAGAAAGCAACGTTTGAGGAAAAACTGGAAGCATGGAATACTGTTGAAAAGCAGTTACCCCTCGTAAGAAGATGAGGGGCTGAGCTTTGGGGACAAGTGTGAGATTGGAAGCAAGGGTCTGATGCAAAGAATATTTGGAATGTTATATTTTTTTCTTTCTTCCATCCTTCTAATTCACACACCTTTCCCTCCTCCCATCTATCTTCCAAGTTCTTTTCTTTCTGTATTGCTATAGGTTACCAACTTCTATGACCTAGAGTTCTCACCAGTTCCTCTCATCCCTTTAACAGGTCCCGCCTTCAGGCCCTGCCTCTGGACCAGGAAGTGGGGCAGGAAGCATTTGCTGGGAAACAATGGCCCGGAACCAAAAGGAAAAGACTTTTCTTCCTCAAGGTCTCTATCGGTCACTCCCCCGACAGCTGAGACGAGGCATGCTTTTCTCCTACCTAAACCCAAGAAGCATGGAGGAGTGCACCTCTATCTCCAGCGTGCCTCCGGTCTTTCACTTCAGCCCGCAGCACTGTGCAGACCTCAGGAGCCAGTATTTTAAAAAGGCGGCTTCCAACCTTACCTTCTCTCAGGAGGTGGTGTGGCAGCGAGGGCTAGCCAACTTTCCTTACAGCCAGTGCAGCTTCCATCACCTCTACAACGCAGACAGCATCATCCAGCCTCCCCACATCAGGAAGGCCCGGCCCGAGAAACCTGTCAGCTTCAAGTTGTTGGATTCTTCAAGTCCCTCAGCCAGGGTCAGCTCCCAGGCTGAGAAAACAGAAAGTCCTACCTATTTTAGGAAGAAGCTAACGAAGTCCAAGTCAGGAAGCACCGTCCAGAAAAAGTCTTGCCTTCGCATTCCTCTTTGCTGCATGGATCCAAACTTTCTGAGCTTGCCACCGACTCCAGATCTGACACTGGATGGGGAAACCTGGCTTCTGCCCCACGAGAGGGAGGCCAGAGCCTGGGAGGCCATCGTGCTGGAAAAGCTGGACAAGCGCACGGCCAGATGGATACAGAACAAGCGTCCTTTAAGGCCCGGGGCCTCCCCCAACAAGTGGCAGAGCTTTTTGCGCCAACAATACGACTGGAGCCACATCCGGGATGAGCTCAGTTCCGCCAGCGACCTGGAGCTCTTAAAAGAGCTGGAGGAAGCAGAGATGGCGGATTTTGAGGAACAAAGTGTCACCCTGCCCACGGAGGAGAAAAAGCAGCCAGAGCTGCTGCTTCCTGTTTATTATCGGTAGACCGGCTGGGCCCCCGACATGCCTTTAAGAATCCTGGGCTTCCCTTCAAGGAATCCTGGGTGGGCTGGCTTACCCTCTCCCATCAACCTCTTGTGTTTTCCCTGCCAACCTGCTCTGTCCATCTGCATCAAGTAAGGTTTTCAGCCTTAGCACTACCGACATGCTAGGTTGCAGAGGGCTGCGCTGTGTAGTGTAAGATGTTTAACAGCATTCCTATGGATGCCACTGGTACTCTCCAGTTGTGACAACCAAAGATGTCTCCAGACATTGGCACATGGGACAGAATTGCTCCCCGGGGAGAACAGTGCCGTTGAAGGGATTGGTTCTCAGCCTTTCCCTTTCTGCTGATCCAGTTATTGTCCAGGTGCTCCCAGAAATGTAAGCACAGTGAGAGTAAGGAAGGCAGAGCCTCCTGGCTCTGAGGTTTGGTCCTGCCTCCCTTTGAATAAGAAGCCAGCATGTCACTGACTCAAAAACTGACTGGCAGCAGGGCAGAGAAGTAGACAGCCTGAGAGAAGAGGGTTACTGTGCGTGTCTCAGATTGTTTCCTCCTTATTTATAGCTAGAGGGAGGACTGGAGCTATTACGATACCTCTCGTTCCCAAAAGTGAACTAAAAATAAGTGGAAGCTCATTTATTTACCCATTTATTAGAAAAATAGAAATTGCATTCCCACTACTTCCCGGTTACTTTGCAAAGTGCTGGGAATGCAACGTAAATGAGATAGACATGAACCTGTCTTTGAAGGAGCTTACAGTCTGTCCAACAAACATTAAGTAACCACACATAATGAAGTGAGGTACTGTAGGACGAGGGTCACCTCCCCCAAGTCCGTGTATCCACCAAGGGCACCAGCGTTAAAGAAGGGTAATGCTGGGAGGATGGGACTGTATTGTGCTGTCCAGAGGGTACAGAAGGAGTGGCTCCACCAGGGAAAGGGGAAGGTGGCTGCAGTCAGGCCCTTCCGGCAGCTCCGTATTCAAGTGGACCTTGGGGTCAAGGCTAATAGTTAGAGGTGTTCTTTAAATGCTCATGTGTGTATGCCTTGAGCTTAAAAAGGAAAGGGAGCCTGGCTGGTGTTGCTCAGTGGTGTGAGCGTCATCCCATGCACCAAGAGGTTATGGTTTGATTCCCAGTCAGGACCCATCCCTGGGTTGCAGGCTCGATCCCCAGTAGGGGGCATGCAGGAGGCAGCCAATCGATGTTTCTATCTCTCTTTCCTTCTCCCTTCCTCTCTCTCTAAAAATCAAGAGAACCATATTTTTTTAAAAAATAGGAAAGGGAGTGAGCTGTGGATCTGATGGAAACGAGAAAGTCCATCTCCTACCTTTCCTCCCCCTTTCTCCCTCCCTCCCTCACTCCGGCCAAGATTGCCCAGTTACTCGCCTCAAGAGCAGGGTGTTGAAAGGACGTCTGACAACAAGGCCGCTGAGGATATCAACGAAGAGGTCATCTGCCAGTCCCCAGTCCAGAGCTACGTCCGGCAGGCGACTCGCCGAGCTGGAAAGTATGCTCACTCCACCGACAACACCTTTGAACAGGAGATTTACTTTGGTAAGAGAGCTGGGCCCTTTGGTGGGGGCTCAGGTGGATATGGAGACGGAAGGTAGCTGGGGGAGGACACAGTCGTGGGTGTGGACGAGGTCCTGGATGACCCAGGTGTTCATGGTAACATTTCCATAACATTCCCTGGTTATCTCATACGAGCTATTTGCGTGTGGGTTGTTTTTTGTTTTTGTTTTTTAAATTTTTGTTTTTGCCAGGGGTGTGTGTGGGGGGAGGGGGGAGATGTCTGGTGGGGAGAAAATGGTTCTTCTTCTTCCTCCTTTCTCTAGCTCTCTATCTTACTAAGGAGGCAGTGGAGGATGGGATTGTAAAGCAAGCAAGATTTGGCTTTGGGAACCTCTTCTCTGTGCACCCTTTGTCCTCCTCCCACTTTGAGATATTCCCCCACTGAGGGGCTATATTGGAAAAAAATAGATCACAGGCTTTGGGGTCAGGCAGATCCGAGGTGAAACCCTGGCTTAATCCTTTCCTACTAACCTTCAGCAAATGATACAATCTCTCTGAGCCTTATATACCTTATTTGTAAAGCAGTATTAAGAAAAATGCACTTAATGTAAACAGTAGACAAGAAAGCATTTACAATGCGTCTTGCCCAATGCCCAATAAATGCCCACCACCTTCCCTTCCAGCTCGCCTGGGCTTTCCCTTTAGATGCCTGGGCTTCCAGGATGCACGATCTAGGTCTGCATGTTCCACGCTGTTTATCCTTTTCTACTCCCATCTTATTCCTAAAGTGCCATAAACGGAACATATTCTTAAAGTGCTTAAGAAAATGTATTGATGGAGAATAAGAGATGAATTAGGTGGCCCTTCATTAGTAAATAGCTTTTCATAGTGAGAAAGGCTCTGCCTTGATATCCAGGCCTCACAGAGCACCGCAGCCATGCGTCCTAGGGGCTTTAGAGGAGGGTAAAGTGAAATTGGATCTGGTCCTGGTGACTAAAAATCCAGGAGGAGAGAGAAGGAAGGTGCTGGGGACTCATTCTTTCTTTTTTATTTTTTGTCCCCTCTGTATATTTTATTTATTTGACTCATTATTTCTTTATCTGTTCATAGATAAAGTCCAGATCATCCACCGGATTGGTGCAAAGAGAGACCAAATTTTCCTGGAGAACCTCAACCAGTACCACAAGCAGCTAGCTAAGGTCTTCCCGGAAACCCCAGAAAGGTGGACCTCCCAGCCAGTTCCTGAAGCACGTAAGCAGGAAGCTAATAACGGGCATAAAGATGGAAGTATGGCCATTCCTTTTCTTTTAAAAATTCTCACCGAGTATGTGTTTTTATTGATCTGAGTGAGAGAGAGAGAGAAACATTAATGGGTTGCTCCCTCTTCCCTCCCCACCCCCCAACCACCTGTTTGTGTCCCAACCAGGGATTGAACCCGTCCGACACCTGCTGGTGTAGGGGACAATGCTCCAAACAACTGAGCCACACTGGCTCGGGCACCATTTCTTTAAGGTCCCTGTTTCAGAGGGCAGGGCACGACCAGCATCCAGGAAAGTCTCCTCCTACCGACTAGAAGTCATCTCGCTGCACTGGCCATTGGTTGGGCATCATCCCATGCCCGGAAGGGTTGGCGGTTAGATTCCCGGCCAGGGCACATGCCCAGCCGATCGATGTTTCGCTCTCACATTGATGTTTTTCTCTTCCCCTCAATAAAAAATCTTTTAAAAAAATCATCTCATAAAATTATAAAATAGTAACTATAACTAGGAAGAGGTTTTATGAAGCATTCATTCAGTTGAAATAAAATAAAACTTAGGTGTAATAAGTGCCAATAATTACATCTTAATGCTTCCCGGGGACGCTTATCAGACCCTGATCGAGTACACTGCTCTTTTTCGTTGGGCTGGCTCTACCCTTCCACTCCATACTCAGGCCAATATCTGCTTCTCAGGCCATAGCAGCATCCTCTACCAGTACACCATTTTGATTATGTAAGACAGAGAAGGTAGAGAGGGGGAAGGAAAACAGCCAAGAAATGAGCTAATGAAACAAAAAGTGCCCATTCTCCAAGAGACTATGTATCCATTTCCCATGACTCTTTTCTTAGCAGTGTCACTGTTGAGGTGGTCCCCTCATGTGCAGAAACTAGTAGCAGTAGTGACCCATTCTTTTCTGACCCATCCCTAAACCTCTGTCTCAGTGCTGCCTGGCTAGGTATCAATCATTAGAGTAGCGTTGCTACTCATGGTGGCTATGCATAGCTTCCCCAATACCCACACCCACTCCTCCTTTGTTGAGGACTGCTATTATAAAGCAGTGAAGAAAGCACCCCAGCAGAGCCTTGGGTTAGGTCTTGGCAAGTCACCTTCTGGAGCTTTAGTTGCTTCATTAAAACTGAGACACTAGCCCTAAGCCAGTTTGGCTCAGTGGACAGAGTGTCAGCCTCCGGACTGAAAGATCCCAGGTTTGATTCTGGTCAATGGCACATGCCGGGGTTATGGGCTCAATTCCCAGAAGGGGACCTGCAGAAGGCAGCCAATCAATGATTCTCTCTCATCATTGATGTTTCTATTTCTCTCTCCCCTCTCTATTCCTCTCTGAAATCAATTAAAAATATTTTTTTTTAAATTGAGACACTAATCATTCCTATAGCAGGGCACTTTTGTGATACTTATTGATACTTAGATGACTTTGTGAATATGTTTTATAAACCATTAAGTGCTGTAAAACTCAAGGCACTCTTATTAGTATACTACTGTCCCTACAAGCCAGCTCTGTTCCGCATGTCCTCTGCTCTGAGAAAAGGCAGACCTACAGAGACAAAGTTGATCAGTGGTTGCTGGGTGATAGTTGCACAACTCTGCATATATATTAAAATACCACTGAATTATATATACTTTAAGAGGGTGACATTTACAGGATGTGAATTCTACCTTAATGAAGCTATTATTTTTTTAAAATATATTTTTATTGATTTTTTACAGAGAGGAAGGGAGAGGGATAGAGAGTTAGAAACATCGATGAGAGAGAAACATCGATCAGCTGCCTCCTGCACACCCCGTACTGGGGACGTGTCCGCAACCAAGGTACATGCCCTTGACCGGAATCGAACCTGGGACCCTTGAGTCCACAGGCCGATGCTCTATCCACTGAGCCAAACCGGTTAGGGCATTATTATTATTTTTTAATCCTCTGAGGATCCTGCTGCTTTCATAGAAACTTCACGACCTATCTCACTTGCTTCATAGGCACCTTCTCCCCAATAGAGCTGGATACCAACCTTTTCCCCCCAGAACACAGAACATTTAATGAGCTAATGCTGTAGGTTTTTGACATCAAATCTCTTTTTAAAACAGTATTTGAAATTGATCTGGGGGAAGTAAAGTCAGAATAGTAATATATACATATATCTTCTTATAATTGTTTTATTCACCATCTCATCTCAGGAAATACTGGATATGAAAGAACCTGGAAATAATAGAAAACTTCCTGAGGTTATGTTCGTAGGTCCCCCCTCCCCCACCCCCTTTTGATTGAATTGAAAAACTTAGATAGTGATTCCCTTAAAATGATTAAAATTCTTAAGAAATAAAGTGTACAGCCCTAGCCGGTTTGCTCAGTGGATAGAGTGTCGGCCTCAGGACTGAAGGGTATCAGGTTCAATTCTGGTCAAGGCCACATGCCTGGGTTGCTGGCTGGATCCCCAGTAGGGGGTGTGCAGGAGGCAGCTGATTAGTGATTCTCTCTCATCATTGCTATTTCTATCTCTCCCTCCCTCTCTCTTCCTCTTTGAAATCAATAAAAATATCTATAATAATAAAAGCATAATATGCTAATTAGACCAGACGGCCGAATGACCTTCTGGACGTCCTTCTGGACGAAGCCTGGGCTGTGAGGGCCGAGGCAGCCACCATGGCTGTGAGGGCCAAGCCCCTTGCACGAATTTTGTGCTTCCGGCCTCTAGTATTCTTTTAAAAAGAAAGAAACAAAGTGTCCAGCCTGACCAAAAACTCTCTTTGTGTGCCTAGATCATCATGGTTCCTATATACCAAGCACAGGTTTTACAGTACACATCACAAAGGCACCATCTGTTCCTGCCAACAAAGTATACTGTTCCTTTTCTCCCCTAGACAGTCAAGGGGTTGTTTCTTTTTATGCTCCCTTTAGGTGACTTCTGAGGTGGAAGGTGGCAAGTGGATGTATTTCTACCTGCCTGGAACTCAAGGGCTAGAAGTAAAATGAATGTTTGTAGTTGTACATGTTTATTCTCTTTAGCGTTTAACTGGCAGCAATTTAAGACTTTCTGACCACATCAATTTTAACTCCCTGGGCAGGGGGATACAGGAGGAACAGCTACTTCTCATTTCCAGGAAAGGGATTTTAAGAAGGCAGAGAGAAGTGGGGGAATGTCATATGGCCAAGGATCTATTCACTGGGAGCTGACCTGTCTGGAGCTGGTTCTATGGCTTCTGGCTGTGCACATCCTACACTGCAAAGGAAGGAATACTTGAACTCAGGGTGACTGAGTTCCCCCCGTGTGATCAAGCTGGGTGAGCACCATTGTTAGGGTGTGCTCTACATGAGCATCTGAGCTAGATTGCCCTGGAGTCTCACAGGACTCTTTTTACATTAGAAGAAGTGGTAGAAGCCCTCCTTGCTCAAAGAAAAGAATTGATTCAGAGCAAATCTAAACACGTTTGAATTGGAATGAGATCTGGAAAAACAGAAACTGCTGATAGTGGCAGATTAGAACATGAAACTGAGAAGCAATGTGGCAAATAATGAAATTAGTAGTCTGGGAATGTTTTGTTTTCTTTTTAAAATATGTTTTTAAAAATAAATAAAATAAAATAAAATATATTTTTATTGATTTCAGAGAGAAAGGGAGAGGGAGAGATAGAAACATCAATAATGAGAGAGAATCATTAATTGGCTGCCTCCTGCACACCCCGACTGGGGATTGAGCCTTCAATCCAGATATGTGCCCTGACCTGGAATCAAACCGTGATCTCTTGGTTCATAGGTTGATGCTCAATCACTAAGCTATGTTGGCCGGGCCAGAAATATTTTTATCTGTTTTGCCTTTTTCTCTACACAACTACTCCTCTGAGAAAGACGCTTTCTGAATCTCATATCAGGGATCACATTAAGTCTAGAAAAATATAACAGCTATAACTTTTTATATAACAACTATCTTATCTAATAAAAGAGTAATATGCAAGTTAACTGTCACTCCATCACAAAGATGGCGGCGCCCATAGCCACAAGATAGCGGTGCCCAGTCCCCTCAGCCCAGCCGCTGAAGTGTCCAGGCCTGCTGGTCAGGCAGGTGGCAGGGGAGGTGGGGGTGGGGGGGCGAATGGCGAGGCTGGATCCGCCCACTCTGGCGGTGGTTCCAGCCTTGCTGTTCCATCGCTGCTGGAGTGTCCGGTCCTGTCACCTGGCCAGCGGCCACGGGGGCAAGCAGCGAGGCATGATCCACCCACTCCTGTGGCCAATCCAGCCTTGCTGCTCCACCGCTGATGGAGTGTCCTGAGGCAGCGAACACAGGAGCAGAGCCAAGGCAGCGGAGACAGGAGGGAGCGAGGCAGTGGAGAAGGCCGGGCTTCAATCCCTTCTCTGCTTTGTTCCGGCCAAAAGAAGCCCTATTCTTGCAGGAATAGTCCCGAGGAAGTCAGCCCGGCCTATGCCCTCTTGCAGTCCAGGAGGCCTTGGGGGATATCCGACTGCTGGGGAGTGGGCCTAAGTCATCAGTCGGACATCCTTAGTGCTGCCACAGAGGTGGGAGAGGCTCCCACCACCACCACTGCCCTCGCCAGCTGTGAGCCTGGCTTCTGACTGAGCAGCACTCCCCCAGTGGGAGCACACTAACTACCAGGGGGCAGCTCCTGCATTGAGCATCTGCCCCCTGGTGGTCAATGCATGTCATAGCGACCGGTCATTCTGCTGTTTAGTCAATTTGCATATTAGCCTTTTATTATATAGGGTTTCTTCTGTTCTCAAAGTTCCAACTGTTATTTGTCATAATTAGGAAAAATTCAGAGATGCTAAAATCTTTAAAATTTAGCGGCTTACAGGACCATTCTTCCTCCCACATTAAAAGCATAAAAAGAACAATTAAACTAGGAATTAATGGCCCATTATACTCTAAATTGCAATATATCAAATATCAAATTTTAGGAGCAAACCCTTTTACATCTATAATTATAAAAACCCAGTGGCCCTAACGCTGTAACAACCAAAGACCAGCTCAGGTGGGCAGGGCTGTGAGCGTGGCGAGATGCATGTGGATGGGCGGGGCTGCAAGTGTGGCAGGGCTGCCCGTGCGGGTGGGCGGGGCTGCACAATTTTGTGTGCTGGGCTTCTAGTAGAAACATATTTATGTGCCTAAAGGCTGCAAAATTTTGTGTGCTGGGCTTCTAGTAGAAACATATTTATGTGCCTAAAGATGTATTACACTTATAGAAAGGCTTGTAAATAGCTCAGCATCCCCACCCCCCACCTTCCTCCCCCACCATCTTGGCGTCCCATGTCTGTAGTCACAGCTCCCTGTGCCACTTGTGCTCAGTTCCCTTTGTAACCACAGGAAAGTTTGCTCTTGAGAACATTGTTTTGCCTTGGTCTTAGTCAGAAATAGGAATGAGACGCTGGTTGGAACACAGGGCCTAGGGCAGGACCTCATACTGGCACACTGCACAGCTTGCAGGCCCGTGAAAGGAGCCCCGCGCTGGACTGCTTTGCCCACCCCAGTCAAGGATCTGCTGGTGCAGGGGCGTGAGGACATGTCCACTAAGGCCAAGAAACTGAAGATGCAGGCGGATTCCCTGAAGGAGGATGTGCCCTGGAAACTGCTGGTCCTGCGGAGGATGCTGCAGGAATGGAGGACCGCCTGGGCTCTGAGTGAGTGAAGGGGGTAGGGGGCGGGACATCAAGAGGTATCGGTATGTACTTGTGGAGGATGAGAGTCTCAGCTTGGACTAGTGTTTCTCAGTCTTTGAAAATCCATCCCTCTCATAAAACATAAAAATCTGGTTGCCTCATCAAGGTTAGACTAGACAAGAGCCTTTCTTTTCACACAATGCTAGTTGACGTATGAATACTTTTTTGCATGGGTGGGTTTTACTTCAGTAGTCTGTGGAAACACACTATGTTGAGAACTCTTCACAGGCAGGGACCCTAACTTACCTCTGAAACCTTATGTTCACTAAATAATGCGTGAAGGGAAGGTTGAAACATGCTGTCCAGGCAATGGAAATGTAATGGTGGTCAAAAAAATCCCAAGAAACACTTATAACTATTTTATTCACATGGTAGTTGTCTGTGGTATAAACCACCCCTCTCCAAAATTCATTCCTGGAGTTGGGATTATCCTATATCTACTTTGCCCTCAGAGATATGGGAGTAGAAGTCTGAGTGCCTGGGGCAGAGTAAGCACCTGGCGAGGACTGTTGAAAGCTGTAAGATTTAAGGACTCAAGGGCTGCTGTCTTTCAGAACCTAAGAAACTAATTTAACTAGTGCAGGAAGAAGAGAGGTGATCCATTTCATAAACTGGATCAGATAAACATAAAAGAGTTGAAAAAGAGATACCAAGTAAAAGCCACTATTAGGGAGCAACTACAGATGGTGGGAGCCCTGAAATGAAAGCTTGATACCTACAAAGAGAGCAGTTAGCAATACAATGAGAATGACCTTGAAAGCCAGATGGAGGAGCCCTCAAAGGCAAGGAAACCTGAGGATAACTTGCCAGGTATCTTGCTAACCTTTGTCTAGTTAACTCATGTACTATTCAGTCACTCAACATGGTAGATTCTGGTATTATCCGCATTTTACAAATGAAAAACCTCAGGCTCAGACAGGTTAAGTAACTTACCCAAGGTCACACGGCTAATAATTGTGATTCCAAACCAGGTATGTCTGATAACAAAGTGCCCTTAACCACTATGTTTTATTGCCCCTTTTGTTTCCCAGATGGTACCAGTGAAGCTATTTAAGAGAGAGAGACAGAATATAGGATGAGATTTGGGGTGGGGGGAAGTTGTTTGGGACTGAATTAGAGAGTATATGGATCATCAGAGAAATAACCTCCCTAAGGATCCCATCTCTGAGGCCCTTTATTTTTCTGAGCTAATGTTTTGCTTGAATTGTCCTGGGGTGGGGGTTGGGGGGGCCCTGCAGTATGTATCTAACCCTGACCAAGTGGTTCTCGTCTCACTTGCTCCCTGCGTCACAGTCATCGAGTGGCGCCATAAGACAATAGAGGGTCTGCTGCGGGGCTTGGTGGACATGCATGATGATATTCGGATCCAAGCCATCACCACGTGTGCCACCGCTGCTTTGGAACGGCCCCGGGTTGCCATCAGGCAGGGGGGCTCAGGTGAGAGCCAGAACTGGACAGCTTGAGCATACTGTCTACAGCTTTCCCCTGCTATCCAACAGTAGAACGCTCCTATGAAACCCTGTGTAAGCCAAGGTGGCTTGGAGCAAAGCATTATCTCCCACTTTCTGAAAGTTCGAATGTGCCTCTTCGTGTTCATGGAAGTCATTAGTATGGTAATGACAGTTTTTTTTTTTTTAATGTGAAAATCCTCTTCAGTTTTCTTTCAGTTAGCAAAAACAGGTTTAACAAGACACAAGACCCAGTGATCCTACATAATAAAGAGGTAATATGCAAATTGACCGTCACACCCTTGCACAAGATGGCCACCCCATGTTGTCAAAATAGCCACCACAAGATGGCTATCACAAGATGGCCATCACAAGATGGCCAGCAGGGGACGGCAGTTAAGGGCAACCAGGCCAGCAGGGGAGGGCAGTTAGGGGTGACCAGGCTGGCAGGGGAAGGGCAGCTGGGGGCAATCGGGCCAGCAGGGGAGCAGTTAGGCATCGATCAGGCTGGCAGGGGAGTGATTAGGGGGTGATTAGGCTGGCAGGCTGGTGAGCGGTTGAGAGCTAGCAGTCCTGGATTGTGAGAGGGATGTCCCAGATTGGAGAGGGTGCAGGCTGGGCTGAGGGACACACACACACCCAGTGCACAAATTTTGTGCACCGAGCCTTTAGTGGAAACTATAAATGCCATTGAAAGGACATAAAACCAATGGACCCTGATTCCTCAAGCACCCTCTCAGATATCACCTTTTATGTGAAGCCTGGGCTGACACTTTTTCTTCTCTGCTGCAGATAACATCCTAATATTATTCCAGTCCTAATATTTATTATCATAATTGTTTACTTTTCTGCCATCGCTAGCAGGCAAGGAACTCTCTCAGGGCAGGGACTATTTGGCTCTACAAAACTGCCAGGTTTTTAAAGTTTCATTTCACTTATATCCTGTTTATTGAGTTCCAGATATGGGCATTTTTCCTTCAAGTTTTCAAATTCGTTGCTTCCTGTGCTGGAAAACTCTACCTCTCTTCATATGATTAATTTCTATACTCTCCCTTCAGTTTTCAGCTAAGGTGTCACCTCCTCTGAGGAGTCTTTCCTGCCCCACCACCCAGACTTGGTTTGGTGTCCCTGCTAGACATGTGTCCACACATATACATTTTTTATTATAACTGCTTATTTCCTTGGGTATTAAATGGGATGATATATTTTCAGTGCCTGGCACATAGAAAAAACCTTCAATAAACAGCAACATATATCATAATCTTATCCCCAAATCTTCCACATACATACAAACATCTTTTTTTTTTAATATATTTTATTGATTTTTTACAGAGAGGAAGGGAGAGAGAGATAGAGAGTTAGAAACATCGATCAGCTGCCCCCTGCACAACTCCCACTGGGGATGTGCCCGCAACCCAGGCACATGCCCCTGACCGGAATCGAACCTGGGACCCCCCAGTCCACAGGCCGACGCTCTATCCACTGAGCCAAACCGGTTTCGGCACATACAGACATCTTTATCTTCCGCCAGAACTATGCCTTTCACGTGATCCCTTTCACGTGTCCTCGGTGTCTAGATTTTGTTGTTTCCTCCCCACACCCTCCCAAAGAAAATGATCTACTCATTATTTCTTGAGATGATCAATTGCTTCTATTCCCCTGAAATATATATTTCCATCTAGGTCATTCTTAACACATGGCATAGTGGATTGCAGCAGTAGTGCAAAGGATAGATTAGAAGTCCTAAAACCTTAGTCACAGACAGGTCCAGCTTCTTGGAAGTCAGTTAACTTCTGAGTTTCAAATTCCTTTTCTATAAAGTGAGGATAGTTGTGGACAAAATGTTAATAAAATCCTTCTCCTTCTACTTGAGAATTTGAGCTTTAATTAAATGCATACCTGTTACTCTGCTAACCTGATAAGGACAGGAACTATCGTTATAGGCAACACTGTTTCTGATAAAAATGCACCCTGACTGATTAGTTACATTTGGACTGGGAAGAACTATAAATAAAACGTAAATATGTAAAGGGGCACCGTCCTTTGGGTTTCCATGAATGCTGTGACTTATATAACAGCATTCCCTTAGGGACCCTAAGATGATATCTGTGGAATTGTTATAAGAGATCCTAACTCCAGTGAAACATAAGACTTGTCCTCAAAGTGTTTTCCGTAGTCCTGAGGTGTCCCCAGAGGGATCTGTGGCATGCTATACAAACCACCTCAGGAACTCTGCCCTATTGGCAAACTGTGCTCCCATCCTATGTCCTTCGGAAGACTGGTACTGAGGGGCTTATAACAGTGTTGTGGGCCTGTTTGTTAAATATGCACGTATTTCAGGTGAGCTCTGCAGTAATATCTGCCTTGTCTACTTCAATAAGGGTTGGAAGAATGAATGAGTATGAAAACACTGTATAGATGGCAAAACACTACCTAAATATAATTGCTATTATTAAAAATAATAGCCCTCGCCAGTTTGGCTCAGTGGATAGAGTGTCGGCCTGCGGATTGGAGGGTCCCAAGTTCAATTCCAGTCAAAGGCATATGCCTGAGTTGTGTGCTCGATCCCCAGGGGAGGGTGTGCAGGAGGCAGCGATCAATGATTCTCTCTCATCATTGATGTTTCTATCTCTCGCTTCCTCTTCCTTTCTCTCTGAAATCAATAAAAAATATATTTTAAAAATAATAGAAAAGTACAAAATGTAATGTAAAAATACAAGAACATATAGGGTAAATAGGTTGATTTTTATCACTAAAACTAATGGTGAAAGTCACCATAGCCTAGATGGAAACATTCTTCTTTGGCTTGTATATACCTTCTTTGAGGCCAGATGATAAAGGATGGAACTGGCATACCCAGCACAGAAGTGAGACATAAAATCCTGCCCATTGTAGGGGCCCATACAGGTAAGCACTTGCGGCTGGTATGCGGCTATGGGAAGGAAGCTGTGTTTCCAAGAAAAGCAAAGGGGCTAGCACTCCCTTCTTCAGCTCTCTTTTGATCACAGACGAGAAGACTGTGGAAGCCCCATCAATACAGGACTTGCCAGAGGTTCTACTCCCGCCTCTGGAGGCTGCTCTTGGTGACCAGAATTTCAATGTGCAGATGGCGGCAGCAATATGCCAATATGCTATACAGTCACATAATCCCCTTGCCCAGGACATCATGTATACTGCCCTTTTGCAAGGTGAGGAACTCTCCGTTTCTTCTGACCTGGGAATATGGGGTAAAGAGGAGATATCTTTTTTTATATATAAATATGTTTTATTGATTTTTTACAGAGTGGAAGGGAGAGGGATAGAGAGTTAGAAACATCGATGAGAGAGAAACATGGATCAGCTGCCTTCTGCACACCTCCTACTGGAGATGTGCCCGCAACCAAAGTACATGACTTTGACTGGAATTGAACCTGGGAGCATTCAGTCTGCAGTCCGACGCTCTATCCACTGAGCCAAACCGGTCAGGGCAAGAGGAGATATCTTACCACTAGCTTCTCCATCTGTTACTCTCCACTGTCATGTCTGTGATGTCTATTGTATTGGATTTCAGTTCATCTTAGAACATAGAAAAAGTAGTTCTTCCTAGGTACTTTGACAAAATAGGTACACTGCCACCTAGTGGTGTTTCATAGATGTGTTTGACCAGAAACCATGCCCTTTCACACAACTGGATTTTGTTTAAATTGAAAATATGATGTAACAATATTTAAGAATACTTCCTGAAAATTAAAAATCACTTGAACACATCATGCTTCCATTTGTGCACATTAACTTATAGGCATTGTCCACATGCATTGTTGGAGTAGTAATACAGCAAAAAGGTCAAGGTGCCTAACTGCTCAGAGACGTCCTTGTTCTTTGGGAAATTGGGAAAAGACAACTGACAGACTGGTTTGTCCTCCTGCATCTAGAAGATCAACAACTTGTTTCATTTGTTTTAAGAAAGCCTCCACTCCAGACTTCCCGATCTCTAAGGGGAGGAAAAACTGTATCTCTCAGCCAGGCCAGAAGTGCCTCATTGCTGTTACCTAACAAGAATCTGTTAAGATTTAACTCCCCCACCACACACACACACACACACGTATGTATATTTTATTCTTTATAATCAACAAGCCACAGAAGATAAATTCTATGATCACATTTAATTCTCTCTAAAGGGTGCGATCCAAAGGAGAAATCTTCCCTTTTCCCATAGAAAATGTAAGCATACCCAATGAACCAATCTTTTTTTAAAATCAGATATTTACATTATGATTCATAAGAGTAGCAACATTACAGTTATGAAGTAGCAACGAAAATCATTTTATGGTTGGGTCACAACATGAGGAACTGTATTTAAAGGCAGCCAAGGTTGAGAACCACTGCTCTAGCCACTGATCCAAATCGGTTAGGGCTGAACCAATCTTTTTAACAAGAAAAATAAAAATGTAATTAGGGTGGGGATTGGATAAGAATTGAGTACATGTTAATTTACACACTGGGATAGTTAAATCTTGGAAACATAGAAGTCATTGGGAAATATTTTTTTTCCAAAAGAGGGCGGAAAAAAGTATTCAGGTCTTTCACTTTCTGCCCTGGATGTAGGGAGCTGGAAGGAGTGTTACTCCCACCCTTACCTTAAAAAAAAAAAACACCTTGACTACCTTCAAAATATAAGGACAGACAATGCCTACAGGGAAGGAAGACAT
>NW_006383013.1:122117-135666 GCF_000327345.1 Myotis davidii | reverse complement strand
GGGAAAGAGAAGACATGAACACTCACTCACCTGAAGTAGATACAGCTGGGACCAGTAAGAAGCGTTCAGCGAGAATTGTGGTCAAATTAGTGAAGGCCAAGTACAGGCTAGAAGAATATGTGAAATCTGTGAGATATCAGAGTTTGGAGAACCCTGTATCCTCTTATGTGCTCTTTTTCCACTAATCCCAGCAAACACAAGGGAAGAGATCGTGCTCCCCCCTCTATACTACATAACAGAAACCTTCATCTGTAGAAAAGTGGGAGTGGTAGAGGAGGCAATACCTTAGGAACTTGATGCAATTCATTGCAGCTGGGGAAGATTTAACTTTTGAGATTAAGATTTTTCAGTCTATATTTTAAAACCTTGATATAATCCATTTAAATATGGTTAAATATGGAATTAGATTTCTAGACTGAGAGGGGCACAGGGAAGTGAGAGATGAGGCAGGTAACAGCCTTGGATACCAACCCAAAGGCTGTTCTCTCTGCGAGGTAAACAGGTCACCTACCTGGACTCTATTCACCCCACCGTGGCAGGTAATAGCGTGGACAGCTGGGCTGCAGCTCAGTGCTTGGCTCTGGACGGTGTGGACATTTACCCTGTGATTAAGAGGATCCTCCATCAGCTGTTTTACAAGAAGAATGAGGACACTGAGCACCAGGCTTGCCTGCTCCTGAGCCATCTCAGTGGGAAGATGGTATGTATGCATCACAGGGTCAGAAAAACAAACCAAGTTTTGGGAACAGTTGGGTCTTAGTGCATGTAAAGAATCGAAAATGCAGGTGTGGTTGGGTAAGATGATCTCAAGCATAGGTAAAGCTAGACTTGGGGTGGAGAGGTGTATACAAGGAAAAGTGACAACAGTTAGCTTAGACTAGGCGAGAAAAGTAGACTGCAGATGGTTTCTGTGTATGCTGGAAGAGTTATAACATGTAGAATTTTGCCACAAATTTACCCTTGAAACCACAGACCTAGAATTCTGTTTACTTTCAGCAGAAATATGAAACACAAAGATTGAGGCACATAAAAATCATTTTAGGAGTAAAGGTAGTTAAAGTCAAGAAGAGGAATGCCCAGGCCTGGTAGCTCAGTTGGTTGGAGCATCGTTCCATACGCCAAAGTTGTGGGTTTGATCCCTGGTCAAGACACATACAGGAATCAACCGGTGAGTGAGTGAATAGGTGGAACATGTTCCCATCTCTCCGAAATTTAAAAAAATTAAGAAAGCCCCAGTTTTCTGTTCAGATGACAAAAACTGTATTTTGTTTCCTGATTCATAATCCCAGATGTCAGTTGGCTTAGATCAGTGATTTTCAACTGGTGTGTCAAGAATTTTTATTATTTTAAGATTGTTTATTGATTTTTAGAGAGAGGAAGAGGGAGAGAAACATTGATGTGAGCGGAAACATCGATCAGCTGCCTCCTGCACTCCCCCTACTGCAGATGGAGCCCCAAACCCAAGCATATGCCCTGATTGGGAATCAAACCAGCAACCTTTTGGTACATGGGATGAAGCCCAACCAATTGAGCCACACTGGCCAGAGCTATTTTGTTATTTTTAAATCCTCACTCAAGAATATGTTTTTTAAAATTTATTTTAGTGAAGGAGGGAGGGGAAGAGAGAGAGGAGGAAACATCAATGTGAGAGAGGAAACATTGATCAGCTGCTCCTGTATATGCTCCAACCGGGAATCAAACTTGAACCTGCAACCTTTTGGTGTTTACGATGACGCTCCAATTGCCTGAGCCACCCGGCCTGGACAGTTTAGCTTGTCAAATAAAAAAAAGGACAATAGCCAACACAATAGTCCAGTGTGAACGAATCAAAATTATATCTACTTTTTTTGTCACATCAGCAAAAAATATATTTTTGGTGTGCTGCAGAATTTTAGTAATTAGTTTACGTGTGCCATGAGATGAAAAAGGTTGGAAGAGCACTCCACATTTTATAACCTATTCCTTGCTAGGGATGAGTATCTCACATGTCTGTGACATTATACTGGATGCCATGTTAGGATGGAAGTTCTTCAAGGTTCTAGTACCTGTAAAGATGATCATGAACACCCATCCAAGTCTTTCATTTCCTCAGACCCTGATACACACCATGCTTGCTGTGGAGCTGAATAGCCATCAATGGAAGGATCGGGTTGTGGCCTGCCGGGCTCTTTCACGGGTCAGTGGAAATGTCTGTTTGGTAAGTCTTCTCTTTCTGTGTTTCCAGGATAAAGTCTATGCTAGGGAGCCTTCCACCTTTTGCTGCTATTTGGTATCCCATTCTTACCAAACAGATCTCTGTCCTATTTATTTATTATTGATTTTAGAGAGAGGAAGATAGGCAGAGAGAGCCATTTATTGTTCCACTTATTTATACATTCATTGATTCTTTTTAAAATACATATACTTTTATTGATTTGAGAGAGAAAGGAAGAGGGAGAGAGACTCATTGATTGGCTCCCTCCTGCACGCCCCACACTGGGGATCGAGCCTGCAACCCAGGCATGTGTCCTGACTGGGAATCAAACCATAATCTTCTGCTTCATAGGTCAATGCTCAACCACCAAACCACACCGGCTGGGCCATTGGTTGATTCTTGTATGTGCCCTGACCAGGGATCAAACCCACAACATTGGCGTATCCAGATGACGCTCTAACCAAATGAACAACCCAGCCAGGTTTCACATGACTATCTTTTACCCCAGAATTATCTTCAAATGTCAACGTCTTTCTGTGACTTAAACCACTGCTTCTCAGCTTGGTGGCCATCCATAAATTGTTTATAACCCACCCATGAAATAGGCAAAAAAAAAAAAAAAAGTCAATAGAGTTAAAAAACTTATTATAGTTGCCCTGGCTGGGTTTCACAGTTGGTTAGAGAATCATCCAGACACACCATGGTTGTAGGTTTGATCCCTGGTCAGGGCACATACAAGAATCAACTAATGAATACATAAATATGTGGAACAACAAAATCGGTGTCTCTCTTTGCCTCCCCCTCTTTCTCTCTAAAATCAATTTTTAAAGAAACTTTTATAGTAATTTGACTTTACCTCAATATCAGTGTACTTTTTAAGTATCAGTGACATTTTCCCACTCAAATACTGATCCTCTATCACAGATAGTTTAAGAAGCACTGACTTAAAACTACCCAACAACCCAATTACACCAGTGTCTATGCTGGCTTTCCCTGAGTGTTTAGTAAACACATAGAAGGTATAAAACAGTCCCTACTTTTAAAAACTGACATTATAGTTGAAGTAACAAGACTAACAGACACAAATGATTCAAGAACAAGCAATAAATGTAAGGAGCTCTTAAAACTTTTCAGAGAGAGAGGAGAGTAGTATAGGCTGAACTTATCAGTTAAAGTTCTGTGAAGGAGTGTGGGACAGCTGAGCAAGACTTGGATAGAATTGAAGGGAACTTCCGGCATGGAAATCTTTTTTTAAATTTTCTATTGTTGAAAATAAGTATTATAAATGTCACTTTTCCCCCCATTTACCCCCTCCACTCCCCCCAGCCCCACCCCAGGCCTTCACCACCCTATTGTCTGTGTCCATGGATTATGAATATATGCATATTCTTTGGCTGATTACCTCCCACCCACCCACACTCCTCCCACCTTCCTCCAAGATTCCGCACAGCATGGAAATCTTGAGCATCATTTAGGCTTTCAACTAACTTTCTTCTTGCCATAATTTTTAAATCATCTTCAGCTATCCAAGTGGGATTTTCTCCTTCTTCCTATGTGTCCCTATATCTTTTCCTTATAACACTGAGTACCTCCAGAATGGCCCAGAACATTCCCATTCCCATGAGAAGTGAACACCCTCCATTCTTTGATCCTCACATTTTGGTGTGCAAAGCAAAAAATCTGGCCACTCAGTGTGATCACCTGAAGATGTTTTAGTCTGAATTAATTCTGTCTCAACTGCTAGAGTACCCTGTTGCTAAAGTCCTCGACAGGAAGCACAGGCGTCACCTGGGAGCTGTTAGAAATGCACAATCTCACCTCAGGTGAACTCAATCATAATCTGCATTTTAACAATATCATTTTAACATCCAGTTCATCTGCGCATTCATCCCCTTAGCAGCTATCACTCAGGACTAAAAGTGAAAAGACATGCAGAGCAAGCAGGGGACAGGCTAAAGGTGAGAGCGTTACATCGGATTGCTGGAATTAAGAAAGGTAGTATGGCCCTGACTGGTTTGGCTCCATGGATGGAGCATCGACCTGTGGACTGAAAGGTCCCAGGTTGGATTCCAGTCAAGGGCATGTACCTTGGTTGCGGGCACATACCCAGTAGGGGGTGTGCAGGAGGCAGCTGATTGATGTTTCGCTCTCATCGATGTTTCTAACTCTCTATCCCTCTCCTTTCCTCTTTGTAAAAAATCAATAAAATATGAGAGAGAAAGAAAGGAAGGAAGGAAGGAAGGAAGGAAGGAAGGAAGGAAGGAAGGAAGGAAGGAAGTCCCTCAGTTCACCCATTCAGTAAGCGAGCAGTTTCTGGCCACATCCTACATGCTAGCACTGGGGATGCAAAGATAATGTCTTCAGTTGGTTATAAATAGCTATAACAGAAGCAGTTTTAAGACAGTATGAGTATGGGGGTTTTCCCTATGCTTACAGAGGAGAGTTCACTGAGATGACTTTTGAACTAAATCAGAAAAGCAGGTAGGAAAACATCAGGTACCAGGTAGGGGTGAAAAACGGAGATGTTTCCAGCAGGGAGAATAGCTCAAATTCACAAAATCAACTACAACTGTAATAATCTTTGTCCCTTCCCCTCTGGGAGAAGTATCAATATACAGAAGTATCAACTGTTCTGGTTTGTCTAAGTCAGGACATACCAGTTTTAGTGCTAAAACCAGCAAATTATCAGGCAAATTGAGATGAACTGGTCACCCTACTAATGCATCACTTTCAAATCTTAAGTCTCTCAAGTACAGATTACATTGTTCCAACATAGTATAGTTTATTTTTTTGTTTGTTTGTTAATCCTCACCCAAGGATATTTTTCCATTGATTTTTAGAGAAAGTGGAAGGGAGCAGGAGAGACAGAGAGGGAAACATTGATGTGAGAGAGACATCAACTGGTTTCCTCCTATACATGGGGCTGGGGATAAAGCCCTCAACCAAGGTATGTGTCCTTGACCAGAATCAAACCCACAACCCTTCAGACCTCATCTTACCTGGTCAACCCAAAGAGAGCATTACCCTGAGCTTCCCTTGTTGTGCACAGTACACTCACCATTCTGTGGGGACACAGAATGAGAGATCAGACCCAGGAAGGTGAGGGAATATATGTCACATAATTACTGAGTCAAATAGGCCAAGGCCATAGTATAGTAGTTTGAAAGATGAGCTTAGAAAACACACCTGGGTCTGAGTCCTGGCTCCAGCACTCCACTTGTTAACATCAGGCAAGTACGTCTAAACCTGCATTCTGTCATCTGTAAATGGTTATATCTGCTTTATTGGATTGTTTGAGAGGATTAAGTGATGGGTGAAATCTCTGAGCACAGTGTTAAGTACAAAATTGATATTCAATAAATGGTAGCTAATTATTACATTTACTCATAGGATATGAAACATAAGTTGATCCGGCTGATGTGGAGTGACTGGAATAAGGAAGTAAGACAAGCAGCTGCCGAAACTCTGGGGCAAATGAATCTTGGGAAAGAGCTGCATGATACAATCAGGTAAACTGAGGCAACATGAAGAAAGAAACTTTTCTATTCTTAAAAAATGTTCAGAGGCCCTGGGATTTAGCCAGCCAGCCTTTGGGGAGCTGCTCTGTATGCTCAGTATTGTACTGGGTGCCACTGCAGGATTATTTTTTTAGATAAGAAAAAAGGTTAACAGTCCTTATAGATACTAACAATGTGCTAACGAAAGAATCATTGAGTGCCTACTAGGTGTTAATCACTATTTTGGATGATTAAGAGTTCAAAAGTATGACATGATTCTGATTATACAGGCAAGATACACAAATATCTAATAAGGTCAAGTTACATGGAGGACAGCTAAGACTACACAGGCAAAGAGAAGGAAAGACATTTGGGAGCCAAATGTAGAAATGAGCATGGCACAGGTGAAGGCAGCAAAGAGAACTGGAGCAAGCAAGAGGTGCATATTTGAAAGTGTCTTTTATTTAGTCATTCAACATAATTAGGTAATGGGGATTCAAGTAAATAAGGCAGTCGCGTCTCTAGCCAGTGAAACTTAACCTAAGAGGGATAAGGCTGACGAGGAAAGGGTGGAAATGGATAATGGAGAGCCTACAGAGGTTGGATTTTATCCTGAGGACACTGGGGGGAAGGAGCATCAAAAGTTTGAAGAGGGGAAATAAAAGCACCTGTACTTTACAGAATCAAGCTGAGTCTAGGAAATTCCCAAGAGCGTGTGGAAGCCCTGTCTCTGATTGGTGGGCTCAAGCTCATGACCGCCAAGCTTTTCCCCAGCTTCCTAAACTGCTTCTCTGATGACTTCATGGCAGTTCGGCGAGCAGCCTGTTTGGCAGCAGGTGCCCTGCAGATCCGTAATGCAATGGTGAGTCAAGGAAACACGATCCCATCTTACCTGATAACCCGAAGAGAGCATACCCTGAGCTTCCCTCGTTGTGCACAGTACACTCACCATTCTGTGGGGACACAGAATGAGAGATCAGAACCAGGAAGGTGAGGGGATATATGGGCCACATCTATCGGTTGGGACCACATTTGGCTCCCAGCCAGCCCAGACTTGCCTCTAGAGCACATCCTTGAATCTTCTTCTTACCTTATTTATGGGCTTTAAGATCAACTCCAGTGAGTGAAGTTGTAATCCCACGTTATTAGGGGAAAACCTGACGGAGGTATTCAAAAGAAGCCTGTATCACCATATAGATCTGTGAGCTGAGAAAAACAATGGACAGATAGGAGATAATTCAGCTAATATATTACGCATGCAGGGTAATACTTCAGACTCCAGCTCATTTGTCACTAGGATATGTCATTTTTCAGACAAGAGGGGTCCCTTTCTTGTTCATTTTTGCTCTGAACTTCTCTACTCAACATTGCCTCTTATCCATCCCAGGTGTTTTCTTTCTTTCTTATCCCAGGTTTTTGAATGCCTCCGGAATCTGATACAGAAAGATCCTTACTGGAAAATCAAGGCCTTTGCCCTTCGAGGTATGACAGAGAAAATGGCCCCAGCTCCTCAACCTCAAATATCTTTTCCATAAGCTAGTACAAATGATCCCCAGAATTTCTCTTGTAAGGGGTGGAGTGTAGGGGAGATGATCACACCTGCTCAGAAGTTCCTTGCCTGAGAAATTCGATTATTTTTTGCTTTTAAATTTTTAGTTAAGGATCCTGAGTCTAGGTCAATGTCAAACTTGTTAAGGCAAAGGGGCTGACAGTCCCTGACAATTTAATTAGTTCCAAGTAGGAATCCACTTGGAAAACACTGTTGGATACACTTGCTTTCTCTGGAGATTTCAACTATAGGACTCTCTACAAGTGAGACCACATTCAAGACTGCTACAGACCTAAAACCCTGCCCTCAACATTTCCTAGTTTCTTTTTAAGGATTTTTTACGTTGCTTGAGTCTTTGGCAGGTCCCTAGCAGAATCGGCTTTAGGTAAACCTGTGAAGTTATTGTGCCCCCTTTCTTCACAGATTGGCCCAACTGATAGAGCTGTTATGGGCTAGACTCCATGAAGTGTCACAAGGAGTACGACTAAAGCTTGCCATAGCATCACTCTGCCTTGACTAGGCTAGTTTTCTGAGTTATGACTCACATATCTCATCCTTACATTTACCTATTTACGATAGGCAGTGTATTCTCATGTCCTAATGGGCAAGGATGGGATAGAACACCCCTCCTAGGAATCCTTTGGCGATAATGCTCTACTCAAACTCATCTCCGAAACTCTAATGGTGATTATCCAAAAGGGAAGAAATAAACAAAACAAATACTTAGTGGCTGCCTACACATTTATTAATAAGACCATTTCTGGATGTTAGGATATAGCCAGATTAGTCTTAAGCGACAGTGGAAGACGCTGCCCTCTGATCTCTGCAGCTTTGGGACAGATTGGCCAAGTGAGCCCCTCGCTGACAGACCTCCTGCTCTGGGCTATACACTATGAAGCGTCACCAGGTGTACGTCTAGAAGCTTGCCGTAGCATCCTAGCCCTCAACCTTCAAGGGGACCGGGTCAGGGACACCTTCCTAGACGTGCTGCTCCTAGAAAAACATGATGCTGTTCTAAAGTAAGCACTAAACCTCTGGTTCCTCACCCTACCCCGTGTACTGCCCATCCTTGTTAACAGAATACAGCGTGTGGCTGCCTAATGGCTGTAAAAGCATGTGCTCACCTGTGCCATTCACCTACTTACCAAAATGGGTAACAGAAAAACGAATTTACATTAGATTGAAAGTCAAGCTCATACAGTTCACCCACCTATTCTCTATCCCAGGTGTTTTAAGTTATTAAGTTATTCAATTAACATGTATCAAAAGTGCCTACTGTGACAACAGGCTTTAAAGTAAAAAAGTCTAGGGTTTGAATACCAACTCATGCCTGCACTAGCTATGTGAGTCCAAGTAAATTAATTAAACTCTCAGAGCCCCTTTTCTTTTTCTTCATATATCAAATGCAGACGATAGTCCATTTTATGGGTTTGTGGTGATTAATGTTTACTACCTGTCATAAAGACGCTCAATAAATGGTATTTGTTAGTACCTTCAAATATATCATCTCAAAAACTAAGTAACATCCTTAAAAGTGAAACATCATACCACTTGAGGATAAGGCACAGCAAAAGTGCATAGTTAGGATTGGAATTTAGGATTTTTGACTGATTCCAAGTCCTGTATTTTCCACCCCCATGCTTTTTTTAAAGGATAGAAACAATCTAAGAAGTTTTCTTATTTTTCAGGGAAATTCACCAGGCAATGAAGATACTCAAGATAGGACGTGAAGGAAAGCAAGAAATGCTTCAGGAGGTCAAGAACAGGGTAGATAAATACAAGCTGTGTTTTCAAGGGAAAATTCAGGGCTGGCGAGAATTCTTCAAACCCTCTTTGCCCCAAAGCATGTGTACACACCATTCTCCCCATCACGGAAGTACTTTCTACAGTCCTAGACAGATACCACATCATTTTTTTATATACGTTTTTTAAAAAAAATACATTTTATTGGTTTTTTTTAGAGAGGAAGGGAGAGGGATAGAGAGTTAGAAACATTGATGAGAGAGAAACATCGATCAGCTGCCTCCTGCACACCTCCTACTGGGGATGTGCCCACCACCAAGGAACATGCCCTTCACCGGAATCGAACCTGGGACTTTTTGTCCGCAGGCTGATGCTCTATCCACTGAGCCAAACCAGTTAGGGCAGATACCACATCATTTGAAGACACAAAACATCTGTGCAAAATAGGATTATAAAATCCTCTTAGTAAAAAGACAAAACCAAAATCCTATTAGTTCTATTAAGTAGTTCTCAAAATCAGGGTTTGTTGTTGTTTCTAAAATAGTTTCCTTCCTTTCCTATTTTCTCCTCACCATCTCCTAAACCAAAGTTCTTCCCACCCCCCACCTCCGCAGATAGGTATAATGAAGGAATGAGGGACTGGAGCTGGCCTACGTTTTCTTTTTCCTTCTAAACTTTCCTGATCTGGGCTGTTACCAAAAGAACACTCTAGCTAAATAGGTGGTTCTACTTTTTCAAAGCTGTTAGAGGAGTGGAAGAAATACAGTGAAAAGGACTTTAAAAATGTAAAAGATACTTTCTTCATATATAATTCACAAAACCAACCTCACACCAAGCAGATATTTTGTAGCAGATTGCTTTCATCATGCCCAAAAAGCTAAAGTTAATTTTTCATTAACAAATGTAAACATGTCCCACCAATATCACAAGAGAACAATGCTCTCTGGTATTTATGTGCCACCTAATACTAACAAGCATGAGCACTAAGTTACTTCACTAATGCTTTTTGATGATTTGTAGCCTAATGGTTGCTTTTTCCCAATATTACTTGTTTTGATCTAGATTCAAACACTAAACCAAAAGGACTTGCTGACGCAGAAAATATTCAAGATAGAGAAGGTCATAAAACAAGTAAAGGGGGAAGCAAAACATATTTACTTGCAACCCAAAGAGGGGCAAAAACCACAGAAACTACATACTTTTCTTCAAGAAACTTTTCAAGGTAGGTTTTCCAGGGGTGAGTCCTATGGTTTTAGGATCTGGATGTTTTTGTGGATTTTTTTTTTAAGTTATTTTTATTCACTTCAGAGAGGGAGAAGAGAGGTAGAAACATCAATGATGAGAATCATTGATTGGCTGCCCCCTGCACATCCCCTACTGGGGATCGAGCCTGCAAGCCAAGTATGTGCCCTGAATCGAACTGTGACCTCTTAGTTCACAGGTCGACCACATTCAACCACTGAGCCACTCTGGCTGGGCAGGATCTGCATGTTTTGTGACTTAATTATGAGTCCTGTAGGATGAGAGCCAGGAAAGGCTACTACCTCCTTTCCTTATTGGGCTTCTTCTGCGTCCTTCTGTTATTTTTTTCCTCCCCCTACACCTGTCCGCCCCGATTTTATTTACTGTTTTATCCCTTAAAAAAAATAAATGAGGGAGCTCTATTTGAACTGACTTGAAAGTTAGGGGGGGAAATCACATTAGAAAAACAAGTACAAAACAAAAACTAATGTTAGCACCCCCAAAAAACCGTATGGGTTTACCTTTAATAGTGGTTACCTCTGGAAAGTGGGGTTGGAGGGAGAGCTATCATACTACGTATATCTACGGTTTTGCAACTTTAAAAGAAAGACTTTAGCCCTAGCCCGTTTAGCTCATTGGATAGAGCGTCAGCATGGGAACTGAAAGTCCCAGTTTCGATTCTGGTCAAGGGCACATGCCCAGGTTGTGGGCTCGATCCCCAATGGGGGACTTGCAGGAGGCAGCTGATCTATGATTCTCTCTCATCATGGATGTTTCTCTCTCTCTCCCTCTTCCTTCCTCTTTAAAATCAATAAAAAAATATATATATTTTAAAAAGACTTTATAAAGTTCTCAACTTTATATAACTGAACCTACCAGTTATGGTGATAGGATCTTAAAAGTTCCAGATAAAATCTAAATAATGAGGTGAAGACACCAATCTGGACCAATATATACTTACAAAATCTGTGTGCCCAGGCGTAGCAGCAGCCTCAGGTCATTCAGCCAGCTGCCTACCAGCCACCACCCCAAACCCAGGTCTTCTGGTTCCAAGTCCAATGCTCTCTCTGGTACACCAGGCTCTTTTCCACCAACATGAGAACATTCACTTGCCAGATATGGGGAAGTTTCTTCCAACTGCCAGAAAAAAATGAGAGTGGAAAGTAACTTGAACACCAGCCTTCCCTCAGGGCCAGCTCACTACAAGCTGTTTTATTAAAACCTATGATATCATAACTAGGAGACAGTGCCAGCCACTGATGCAAAGAAGCACTGAGCAAAAACATACTCCCAAAAAGATAATATATCATAACTTTTCTAATATGATTGTGCTGTTGGGGGTTCAAGTAGCATGATTAAAATGAATAAATTACCCCCAAAGTTATAGAATTGGCCCCAATCCTACAACTATCAAAGTTACCTTTTACCTCCAGTGGTCAGCAAACTGCGGCTCGTGAGCCACATGCGGCTCTTTGGCCACTTAAGTGTGGCTCTTCCACAGAATATCGACTTCTGTGCCTGGGCCATGAAGTTTCAATCGCACTGTACGTGCGCGCCTGCACGTGGTATTTTGTGGAAGAGCCACACTCAAGGGGCCGAAGAGCTGCATGTGGCTCACGAGCCGCAGTTTGCCGACCACTGGCCTAGGCCATTATAGATTGTCCCCATCTTCCTCCCCCCTCCAATATTCCTTCAAACCATGCCACATAATAATCTAGCCTTAGAAAAGGGAAACATGCTTTGGCACTTTAATAACTTTTAACATTCATACTAACTCACAATAACAAACAGGATACTAACTCCAACCCTCCCCCAAACTGATGAATGAGAACTCAAATTAAGGACGCAAAGCAATTCCAAATAAAAACTTCTCATGTCTCAAGCAGAACGACAGCAAGTGCTACACAGTACACTGAAGCCTGGGCGGATGATTAAGTTCGTATTCTGAAATGATTAGGGATCAAGGTTACTTGGGTAGAAATAGCTTTTTTCCACCTCCAACTTCTGGTTTTATTTCTGTGCCTAGGTGTGGTGGTTCCTAAAACATCCTCTGAGTTTTTTGACACTGCAGCAGGCCTAAAGGTAAGTGTGCGCACAAGGATGGTCCTCAAGGTAAGAACGTGAGTTTTTTCCCCTCCAGAACAAGGTGGTGGTGGTAGGAAAGAGTCATCACTGCTGCCTTGTTTCCAGCAATCAACGAGAAGCTAGTTCAGGTAAGAGGCATCTTGGTGAGCAGCAACCCCTTATCATATAACATGGTGGCCAAGGAAAGCTGGTCCTCCACGCTGTCACAGGGCAGGTCCCCTACCCTCACAAACTCGGGGTAGGAGCGGAGTAAGAGTTCCATGGCATCAGCTTGCTGGGGTAATATCTCCAAGCACTTGGGCTCTTCCAGGTGATAAACACGGGAGTTTTCCACCGTGTAATAGAGAAACAAATGGCCGCCCTCGCCCAACAGCCGGGCTATCCCATCCTGAAGCATGTGCACTTCTGTTTCTGTTGTCAAGTGGGCTCCTACGTTCACAGGCTCTCCTGCCTCCCAGCGAATTGGGAGCCCGTAAACACTTAGTGCCTTCTCCCGGTCAGTTAGCACGGGAGGCAGAGAATCGTGGATGAAGTCTTTGGCTCGCTGGTCAGCCACAGCATCGACAGGAGCAAAGTGTCCCAAGCGGGCAACCAAGACCCGCACCTTCTCCATGAAAGCAGTTCTTCGAGGATCCTTGGAATCCGAATGCTGGGCCCCCATGTAATCCATGAAGTCTCGGGGCAGTCCCCTACGAAACTCCACATTTTCCTCCATGGCAGCCTGCACCGCCAGGGGCAGTACAGCCTCCAAGAAGTCACCCCAGGTATTGCGCTGGTACGTGGACAAGGTGAGGTGGAGAGAGTGCACCCCATCCTGGCATTCGGCTTGGTGAATGAAGCCCCGAGGGAAATAGAGCAAATCCCCAGGTTCCAGCACGGTCTGCAGCACCGGCTCACCAAGGTCTTCCTGGCTGAAGTTGGGGCTGGACGTCAGGGCCAATTCCTCAGTTGGGACCCGGGGTCGGTAGACGCGCCAGAGTTTCCGACCTTCCAGCTGCAGCACAAACGCCTCGATGTCGTCGTAGTGGGGGGCAAAGCCCTGCGAGTTGGGGGGCGTGAGGTAAACGTTGGAGCCCGCCATGCTTCCAAACTGCTCCTGGAGCACCGCCAAAAACTGCCACACGGTGGTCGAGAAGGCCTGGGGACAAAGGAGGCGCAGGGAGCAGCCGGCCTGGTACAGGGACCACGCGGCAGCGGGCAGGGCCCGGCCCGGCGGATTCAAGGTCTCGCGCCGCCCGT
>NW_006383013.1:97883-121436 GCF_000327345.1 Myotis davidii | reverse complement strand
GGCGCTGCCGCGGTGCGCTGTGGGAAGGGGGCGGGCCGCCAGCCCTCTCGTTGGCCACGCCCACTCTTCCACTCAGCGCCTTCTGGTCACGTATGAACCTTAATTTATTTTTACAGTTCTATAATACAACAACAGTATGTTGCATTGTGTGTTCACCACGCCAAGTAAAATCCCCTGCCTTCTCCATTTATTCCCCCTTACTCTCTCTACCTTCCCCCACCCCTTTTTCCCTCTGGTCTGGTAATCACCATATGGTTGTCAGGAGGATTTCCTTTTTTTTTTTGGTGGTGGTGGTTTTGCTTGATCCCGCCACCCTTTTCACCCAGTCTCCCAACCCCCAACCCCGAACGCCTTTCCCCTCTGACAGCTATCAGTCTGTTCTCTGTCTCTACGAGTCTATTTCTATTTTGCTCATTAGATTCTACATATAAGTGAAATTATATACTTGTTTTTCTCTGGCTTGCTTATTTCACTTAGCAAAACAGTACTCCAATTGAAATGCGTGGCTTCACACTAGAACCGAGGAATCTCTGCCAAATTAACAGGGATTTCATATTTAGAGGGCAATTGTTTTAAGTATTTGTGTTTTTTTGTTTGTTTGTTTTTGTAATCCTCACCGGAGGATTTTTTTTCCATTGATTTTTATTTTATTTTATTTTTATTTTTTTAGAGAGTGGAGGGAAGGGAGGGGAAAAGAAACACCAATGTAAGAGAGACAAATCCATTGGTTGCCTCTTGGTTTGGTTGGCTCCTGGTTTGATTGCCTTCTGCACACTCCCTGACAGGAGCTGGGGACTAGCCCGCAACCCAGGTACCTGCCCTTGACCTGGAATCGAAGCCCCCAGACCCTTTGGTCTGTACGTAGATGCTCAGAGCTAGAGGACAATTTATTTACTTATTTATAATTATTTTAATTTTTTATTGATTTAGAAAGGGAGGAAGAGAAGGAGAGAGAAACATCAATGTGAGAACTACATGGATCGGTTGCCTCTTGAACCTGCTGGGGACCATACCCATAACCTAAGCATGTGCCCTGACCAGGAATTAGCCCGAGGCTTTCTGGTGCATGGGACAATGCTCCTACCAACTGAGCCACTCCGACCAGGGCTAGAGGGCAATTTGAAAATCAAGTTGCTAGGGACTTCAGTAGAAAGAAACTTGACTACGTAACTCTTTATTCTTTCTAGTCTCTGCATATTGCATGTCCCGGAGTCCTCATTTCTGAACAGCATGCTCCAGAGCAGTTTTTCACAGAAAGTGCATAAATCTTGTTTTCAAGAAATACCCTCAGGCGCTGAAACCGGTTTGGCTCAGTGGATAGAGCGTCGGCCTGCAGACTGAAAGGTCCCAGGTTCGATGTGGGTCAAGGGTATGTACCTGGGTTTCGGGCACATCCCCAGTAGGAGATGTGCAGAAGGCAGCTGATCGGTGTTTCTAACTCTCTCTCTCCCTCCCTCTCTGTAAAAAATCAATAAAATATATTTTTTTAAAAAAGAAATACCCTCAGGCAAGCTTTGAGATTTTTGTTTAAACCTTGGTGGTTCTGGTCTTTACTCTGCAGGTGATGTGATTAATTGAAGCCCTCTGTAAGTTCCTCCACACAACTTCTCTTTGCACTTTCTCCATTACAAATTCTCCTGGTTGTTGCCTTCTCTCTGAAAAAGGAGTTAGGACTTGCATTCTTCTTTTTTTCTTTTTAAATATATTTTTTATTGACGTAGAGAGAGAGGAAGGGAGAGGAAAAGAAAGAGAAACATCAATGAGAGAGAAACATCTATGGGCTGCCTCCTGCATGCCCTCTACTGGGGATGGAGCCCCAACAGGGGCCATGCCCTGGCAGGGAATCCAAGGGCCACCTCTTGGTACAAGAAACAAGGCTCAATCAACTGAACCACACTGGCCAGCGCTCTATTTGCATTCTTGTTATCTGCCCTTTCCACCTGCTCTGGGATTTTGTTTCATTAGCTACAACTTCTCTCTCCAGAATCCTCAATCTCATCTCTGAATCTTATATTGACCTCTTATTAAAAAATTCTTTATTGTTTAAAGTATTACATAAGTCTCCTTTTCCCCCTATTGACCTCTCCCCAGCCGCTCCCACCCCCTAGCACATGCCCTCACCCTCCTACTGTCTGTGTCCATTGGTTATGCTCATATGCATGCATCCAAGTCCTTTGTTGATCTCTTATCCCCATGCCCCCTGCCTTCCCTCATAGGTCAGACAGTCTGTTCTATGCTTCTATGACTCTGGTTCTATTTTTGTTCATCAGTTTATGTTGATCATTATATCCCACATATGAGTGATATCATGTGATATTTATCTTTCTCTGACTGGCTTGTTTTGCTTAGCATAATGCTCTCCAGTTCCATCCATGCTGTTACAAATGGTAAGAATGTTTCCTTTTTTTACAGCAGTGTAGTATTCCATTGTGTAGATATACCACAGTTTTCTAATCCACTCATCTGCTGATGGGCACTTAGGCTGTTTCCAAATCTTAGCTATTGTAAATTGTGCTGCTATGAACATAGGGGTGCATATATAATTTCTGATTGGTGTTTCTGTTTTCTTGGGATCTATTCCTAGAAGTGGGATTCCTGGGTCAAATGGGAGTTCCATTTTTAATTTTTTGAGGAAACCCCATACTGTTCTCCACAGTGGCTGCACCAGTCTGCATTCCCACCAGCAGTGCAAGAGGGTTTCTTTTTCTACTCAATCTCGACAGCACCTGTCTTGTTTGTTGCTTTGTTGATGATAGCCATTCTGACAGGTGTGAGATGGTACCTCACTGCCATTTTGATTTGCATCTCTTGGTTGAGTAGTGACTTTGAGCATGTTTTCATGTGTCTCTTGGCCTTCTGTATGTCCTCTTTTTAAAAGGGTCTAGTTAGGTCCTTTGCCATTTTTTTTATTAGATTGTTTATCTTCCTTTTGTTAAGTAGTAAGTTAAGATACCTAGGAATAAATTTTAAAAAATATATATTTTATTGATTTTTTACAGAGAGGAAGGAAGAGGGACAACGAGTTAGAAACATCCATGAGAGAGAAACATCGATCAGCTGCCTCCTGCACACCCCCTACTGGGAATGTGCATACAACCAAGGTACATGCCCTTGACCAGAATCAAACCTGGGACTCTTCAATCCACAGACCGACGCTCTAGCCACTGAGCCAAACTGGTCAGGGCTCTAAGAATAAATTTAACCAAGGCGGTAAAGGTCCTGTACTCAGAAAATTACAGGAAGCTGAAAAAAGAGATAAAGGAAGACATAAATGGAAAAATATACCATATTCATGGATTGGTAGAATCAACATCATTAAAATGTCCATACTACCCAAAGCAATCTATAGATTCAATGAAATCCCCATTAAATTACCAACGGCATATTTCATCACACTTTTTTTTTAGTATTAGAGGAATCCACAGGCAGCAAAATCTGCAGACATATGCCAAAGCAATATCTTCAGCGATAGAGCTCCTAGGGCAATGGAAACTAAAGAGAAAATAAGCAAATAGGAAACTACATCAGAATAAAAATCTTCTGCACAGCAAAAGAGACCATCAACAAAATAAGAAAGTCCAATGCATGGGAGAACATATTTGCCAACGATATCTCCGATAAGGGTTTAATCTCCAAAATTTACAGGGAATGCATACTACTTAAATCAACCTTTTAAATGTGGATCTCTTGTTTACAGGCACTGTGATAGGCATGACAGTTTAATAGTTAATAGCAACATAGTCACTATCTCCATGTAATTACTGTTGTTTTGTACATAGATTGTCTTCATTTTAATTTTTTTTAGATAAATTCCTAGGAATGGAATTTCTGAATCAGAGCAAGATAATTTTTGTGATTATTAGTAGGTTTTACTGAATTCCCTCTGAAGTTTACAATGTTGCAAGCAGTTATGAGCAGATTAGACTGCATGGCCTCTAGGGCATTTTCTGTGGTTCTGGTTGATCTTTTTATGTTTTAAAAATATTTTCTTAATGATTTCAGAGAGCAAGGGAGAGACAGAGAGAGAATCTAACTCTGAGCTCCTGGTTCATAGGTTGATGCTCAACCATTGAGCCATACCAGCCGGGCTCTGTTTGATCTTTCAGTCCTCTTCCTCAGTCACATTCCTATCCAAACACTTGGCAAACCTTTTAGGTTTTCTCCCTACCATATGCCACGTCCGCCCTGTTTATTTCTCACGTGGTCTATTACAGTAGTCCTCAATTGAGGGTGATTTTGCCTCCAGAAGGAACACTTTGTTTGTGGCGTGGAGAGGGGGAAGGGAATCGTATAACATCTAGTGCAGCTATTTTCATCACATTGGTAGTAGACTAAGGAGGCAGAAGAAAGCAAAGTGGGGAAATCTCTAGGATTGGATATAAAGCAAAATGCAGAAACACTTCTTTTACATTGGTGGGTGATAATTAATAATTAGCACTCACAGCTCATACAGATAGTATTTGGAACAAGATAACAATAAGGGGTTCTGTGGTGTACTGATCTGGTGCCAGCAGTTGTGCCTTCCAGGGGTAGGAAAAGGAAATTACTCTGGCCCAGCCAGTGTGGCTCAGTGGTTGAGCGTTGACCCATGCACCAAGAGGTCCCCGGTTTGACTCCAGGTCAAGGCACATGACCAGGTCTCGGGCTCAATCCCCAGAAGGGGACATGCAGGAGGCAACCAATCCATGTTGATGTTTATCATCGATGTTTCTATCTCTCTCTCCTTCCTCCTCTCTCTCAAAAATCAATAAAAACATATTTAACAATAAAATAAAATGACTATAATGTGTTTTTAAAAGATATTTTTATTGATTTTAGAAAGGAAGGGAGAAGAAGAGAGAGATAGAAACATCAATGATGAGAGAGAATCATTGATTGGCTGCCTCCTGCACGCCCTGTACCAGGGATCAAGCCCACAACTGGGGCATTGCCCTGACCAGAAATCTAACTGTGATCTCCTGGTTCATAGGTTGATGCTCAACTACTGAGCCACGCCAGCCAGGCCAATGTGTTTTGTTTTGTTTTTAAATGAAAGAAAATTACTCTGTCCTTTCAAAAGTATGTTATCCTAGATGCATAAGAAAAATGGACAGAGCTCACTTAAGGTGAAGGTTGATCTTTGCTAAGGAAGCTTTAGGCCTGGGACGTGACATGCCCAGTTAGAAATTTATGGTCAGAACATCCTGTGTAGGTACTTTTGGTCACTGAGCTTATTAGGCCTGCCATGTGCCTCCCACCAAATCCCCTGCTTGTCAAGTTTATTATGTAGCCCCTTTTCTTTCACAATATAAATGGCCTCCAACCAGTCTCTAACTTTAGTCTCTCCCTAGTCAATTTGTAACATAGGTAGCTACAATGTCAATTTTCTCAAGTTGTGGCCTCAAATGTGCCATTGCCCTACTCAAAACCCATCTGTGTTCCCCATCGACCAATCTAAGCCCTTCAGCTAGATACTAAAGTCAAAACCTTATCAGCCTTGACAACTCTGCTAAACATTACTTCTGCAAGTTGGACTATTTGCTGTTCCTTGCCTATGTTCTCCTTCACACATTTACTCATGCTGTTCCCCTAAATGCTGTCTCCCAATCATCTTTTGTCACTACCCTTATTTAAGTCTATTTCACATTCCATCTTCTCACCAAAGTCTCTCCCATCTCTAATCACAAGAGAACTTTGACCCTTCACATGAATTTAGCACATTGTGCCTGTTTTGGTATACAGTGTACTTGTTATAGCCTCTCCTAAACTTCATAGACTGTAAAATCCTTCAAAAAGAGGATTTCCTGTGCTTTTTTGCTCTTACTTTTAACACACTGCTTTTCACACAGAAAGTGTCTATTGGGAAGCAGACCCACCAGAATTGAGTCCCTCCCACTCCTTGTACATGGCATTAGCTCAGTCAAGTTACTCTCTCGGGCCTCAGGAATCCCATCTGTAAAATGAGAATAAAAATTGAACCTACTTCTTCTTCTTCTTTTTAAACTTGTATTTTAGCCAGTTGATATTTGGGAAGTGCTATTTTAGTACAAGTTTATTATTATTTTTTCTTTCTTTTTTTAACCTACTTCTTTATAGGGTTGTTGTAAAGATAAAATAAGGCACATAAGGCACTTAGCACAGAGTCTGGTTTAAAGCTAAACACTTACAAATGGTAGCTGTAATAATAATTTAATATTATGGCACAAAACCCTGTATCACCTATATGATGACGGGGTGTCACTAGCCTACTTCAGAGGAATCAGGAGTTGGGAAGGCCGAGAAGTTCTTGAATTGGGCAGCATGACAGAGTGGGATAGGGAGGTTAAATTATTTTTGCATATGCCCCGTGGAAGTTGAGTCAGTGGGGCCGATATCAGACAAAACCATTGTGTGAGGCACTGCTCTGTATAAAGTTACCTGGCCAAGAGCCAGAGTAGCGGCTGATACCAACTGTTCTCCTTCCAAGTTCTGCGGCCTCGTCTAGGGCTGCAGTGTCTGAAGGAAGGGACCGCAGAAGGGCTGTGTGTGTGCTGATGGGGCTCTGACATGCGATCCCCTGGGGAAATGCTGAAGAAGGCAGGTCAAGTTTGTCAATAGGAGCTTTAATTGCCTTTTCAATGAGATTGGTTTTCAGTATACAATGGACACAGTCTGCAGTGAACGAAGGGGATGAGCTATCCCTGTTTGCTCTCAAAGCCAAGGGACAGTCTGCTCAGCTAGAGGAAGGCTGTAAATTTGTCTTCCGCATCCTGTACAAATATCTCTTCCTCCTAGTCTTTCCTGTGACCTCATCTTTATTTTTTTCAGCATTTTGTGATTTCCTGGAAGAATATTGTTGCTGCCTTGTCTCCTAGTTTCCATAGTGACTGGGAGGTACCTTTTGGAGCCTGACTTATCTTTAATTTCATCACTTTTCCTGTGGCTCTACTTAGTTCTCACTACAAAAGCAGCTATTAATAACCATTTTTAGGAATATAATTTAAGGACATGGAATAATGTTCCTAATATATCATGAGTGGGAAAAACAGACAAAATAAATATTACAGTTGGATCCCAGTTGGGGTACTTTGTGTGTCGATTTGTATGTGTATATATCTATTCATTCATATATAGATCCATTCATATTACTGAAAAAAATTTAGGAGTCTTTCCACTGCAATATTCAACAGTGTTTATCTTCAGATGGTGGGATTCCAGGTAACTTTTATTTTCTTCTTTATTTTTATGTTCTGGACTTTCTACATTGAACATGTATCACTTGTGCCATTAAAAATAGAGTGTTTTTTAAAACTACACTTCCCCTAATGCATCTTATTTTTTCCAGTCTCTAATCATTACTTGCCTAGCTCTTCTGTTTTTTTTAATCAATATAATTCCCTTACAAACAAAGGAACTTGACGTTAAGATTACCACGAATCGCCGAAACCGGTTTGGCTCAGTGGGTGGAGCGTCGGCCTGCGGACTGAAAGGTCCCGGGTTCGATTCCGGTCAAGGGCATGTACCTGGGTTGCGGGCACGTCCCCAGTGGGGGATGTGCAGGAGGCAGCTGATCGATGTTTCTCTCTCATCGATGTTTCTAACTCTCTATCTCTCTACCTTCCTCTCTGTAAAAAATCAATAAAATATATTTAAAAAAAAAAAAAGATTACCATGAATCTTCTTGTTATGTCTATAGTTTTGCATTTTCCAGAATGTCATGTAATCAAAGTCATACATTATGTGTAGCCTTTTCAGGCTGGCTCTGTCACTTAGCAACCAGTATGCATTTGAAGAGGTTCATCCATGTCTTTTTGTGGCTTGATAGTTCATTTCTTGTCTTTGACCACTATTCCATTGTATAAATGTACCACAATTTGTTACTCCACTCACATATTGAAGGACATTTGGTTGCTTCTAGTTTTTGGTGATTATGAACAAAGCTGCTACAAACAAGCATTCGTGCTCAGACTTACTTTTTATCATGACTTGAATTTTCAAAGAGTGTAATAGAAATAATTGATAAATAGAGGAATACATTATGAAAGTCAAAATTAAAATGAAAGGGTCCATTATAATTGATTTATTCATTTTTTGAAAGCAATGAAAAACAAGATAATAAATATTGGATTGGCTCTTATTATTTATAATACAACATAATATGATGTGTAGCTAAAATTATGTTATTTGTGAAACAAGAAATGTTATTTCTTATTTTGACTGGAACCGCCATCTTCCAGTAATTTGCCGAAATGACTAACCCTCTAAGTGTCAAGATAGCTTCCTGAAATTTGTGCAGGAAATGATCAGCAAAAGAAAGAAGCCAAAGAGAAAGTTGCCTGGGGTCAAATGAAGTGCCAGCCTGCTCCACCCAGAGAAGCACACTTTGTGAGAACCAATGGAAAGAGCCTGAGCTGCTGGAACCCATTTTCTACGAATTCATGGCAATATCGGTGTAAAAAATAAAATAAAAGACCTCTGTACTGTTAAAAAAAAAATACCGTTAGAGGCATGGTAGTCTTTCTGCAAATGTGTGAGTGGGCATATATCAAAATCTGGGCCCTAGCCGTTTTGGCTCAGTGGATAGAGCATCAGTCTGTGGACTGAAGGGTCCTGGGTTCGATTCCAGTCAAGGGCACATACCCGGTTTGTGGGCTCGATCCCCAGTAGGGGGCATGCAGGAGGCAGCTGATCAATGATTCTCTCTCATCATTGATGTTTCTATCTCCCTCTTCCTCTCCCTTCCTTTCTGAAATCATATATATATCTGGTATTAGGCTTTTGAGATTAATTAAAGTATAATCAAGTATAAAAATCAGAAATAATTCCATTAAATTCTTTAGGTGTCATAATAAAAATGTTCCTATTTATTTAACAAAAAAGGAAGCTACGTATACACAAAGACAAACTCACTGTTTGTAGCACCACTATAGGTTTGTTTCCTACAAGTGCACAATCTGATCTATTCCATTTTGCTTCATTCCTAATAAAAAAAAAATGGATGGTGCATTTATAAGGCTGCATTGTCAGGAGAGAACTTTTTTTTATTAGGCATGAAGTGAAAACAATCCTCTTATAATTTTATACATTGGATTATTAGAAGAATTTTCTATAAACTAGCTTCTGGCCCTGTACATTTCAAACCTTGTTTTTCCTCCATTACCAACATTCTTCAGTGTTGGGCACCATAGGACAAATTCTTATCCTGTATCTTCATGTCACATCACCAGTTTGGTGGGTACTATGGGCAGTAGTATATTTTCTGTGAGGCAAACTTATGTCAGGATGACTAGCAATAAGCGAACCAGTGACACACTGGAACAGGCAGGAGGACTCCTGTCCTGGGGCCTCAACTTTGGAGGGCTCAGCTCTGACCTCTGGACAGATGCCTCCCCATAGAGCAAGGAGTCTATAGGGCCACACCCTGCCTCATAGACCACACACACTAGGTACCCAAGATTCTGGAATTCCCTGCCCATTTTTAGGGCTGTGTGGACTCGTGTCTTCCCAAGGGTGGTCAGCAATGCAAGTGCGTGTACCGTTAGACTCAAAGGGTAGCAAACAGTAGTTGTTTGGAGCAGTATGTGAACATAACTTGGGCATGCAGTCCGAAGTTTCTACGTGTGTATGTGTGAGGTCCTCACAGTGTGAAATGGAGCTGAGAACAGAAAGAGATGGGTGGACGCCAGGTCAGCTTTCCTGCACTGCTAAGTTTTGATAAGGAGCTCCAAAGAATCTAAACATTTCAAATGCAGGCCTGGTCTCCTGGCAAGGTAGGTGAGAGAATGTATTTTACTCAACAGTTTGTTAGCTTGACTTACAACATTTAACTATTGAGACATATGGTAAATGGGCTTCTACTCATACTTTTGTCCTAACCCAAGAATTCATTTGGCATTGAGGATATCCTCTTATTATTCCATGGAGTAATGCAGAAATCTGTTTGATATCAGAACTATTTAGGTTCCTGGGGATACTTTAATCTAGCTTTAATATAGGCACAGTCTCAACCCTGGCCGTCACTACATTGGTTTGTGGGGTTGAAATAGAGCAATGCTCGGTCCCCAGGGGCTCTTCACCCTGAGTGAATCCACCTCCTCAACACATCCCAGGAATAAGGCTTTTTAGTCATAGCAACAAGAGTGTCTCAAAGTTGCTGCTACTTCTGCATAATAATAAAGACATAGAAAACAGAGGCTAACCTCAAAGATCACCACACAGATATATACTCAAGCCTTCTTGTGTGGACAATTCAGGTGTGTTCTCCCCATGAGGCTCCTGACTGGGTCAAAGGAGGCAGGTCTTAACCACATAGATTCTATTTTCATATTTATTATAGTAGTTCATAGAGCTATTTTGATAAACCATGGCTGAAGAGACATTCTCTTTGGCTCTACATTCATATGAGACCACATGTTTTGCATATGCACTCATGTGTTAATATTTCTCTGCAGCCTGTGAGATCTCGCACACCAGGTCCCTGGTCACGGAGTCCAGCCTGTGACCTAAACACAAGAAGGAGAACTCAATCATCATTTGTCAAAGATCTACGCACCGCCTGGGAAAAAAGGATTGCAATGGGACCATTTGGATCTGACAGCGCAGATTTCTAGCTGAGACAAGGTTTTTCCAGGGTCATATCTTCTTCCTTTGGAAGGAAAGGTGATATTTCTAGGATGAACCCTTCTCTTGCTCCAAGACACAGGTAGCAGTGAACCCAGTCATATTCTTTCATTGATGTTGTATAAACTGTCATTATGCTTATAAAAAATATCTATTTAATAGTAGACTTGTATTTTTATTTAATACTAGAGGCCCAGTGCACGAAATTCGTGCATGGGTAGGGTCCCTAGGCCTGGCCAGCGATCAGGGCCGATAGGGGCCTTCAGGCTGCCAGCCGGGGCCTTCCTTCGTTCCACACCACCCTCTGGTGGTCAGCGTACATCATAGCGAGCAATCGAACTCCTGGTTTCCCGATCCAACTCCCACAGGGACACTTGGCATATTAGCCTTTTATATATATAGATATTTTTTTATTGATTTCAGAGAGGAAGGGAAAAGGAGAAAGAGATAGAAATATCAATGATGAGAGAGAACAATTGATCGGCTGCCTCCTGCACACCCCACACTGGGGATTAAGCCTGCAACCCGGACATATGCCCTGATCGGGAGTCAAATGTGACCTCCTGATTCACAGGTCGACGCTCAACTACTGAGCCACACTGGCAGGGCTAGACTTGGTTTTTAAATATATTTTATTGATTTTTTTACAGATATAAAGGGAGAGGAATAGAGAGCCAGAAACATCGGTGAGAGAGAAACATCGATCAGCTGCCTCCTACACACCTCCCACTGGGGGTGTGCCCACAACCAAGGTACATGCCCTTGACTGGAATCGAACCTGGGACCCTTCAGTCCACAGACTGATGCTCTATCCACTGAGCCAAACCGGTCAGGGCTAGACTTGGTTTTTAATGTGTACCATTTACACAGAGGGTTAAAGACATCACATTAAATGATAGAGCATATTTTTCCATATCCCAGAAAAGTCATACTAAATATAGGTCAGAGCTTCAAGTTTTACTAGAGTAAAAATACTGAAAGACCCAGCATCTTTTGCAAGCTATATAAAGAGCTTTCTGAAACCCAAACTAGAATCCTGTTTTTCTAGGAAGGAAATACTAGTAGCTTAGGTGATTTTTTTTTTTTTTTAGCCCCAAGTCTAGTCTTATTCTGGAGCAGGTTCTTTAAATGTAGCTCATGGAGAATGAGGGAGCCAGGTCACTTGACTATTACTAGCACTGGACAAGCCAGCACAGTCATTTCCCCACTCTGCTGTGTGGGTGGGGGTGTGAATACTTTTAGATCGGTGAAAAGCATGGCCACAGTTTCACAAGGCCAATTAGCAATTTTCGTGAGCCTCAATGTACTGAACACGTAAGTGATTTAAGCATCATGAAAAGTTGGAAACTATGTCTGTGTCATAAGATGGGGCTCTGTACCCTAACTGGTTTGGCTCAGTGGATAGAGCATCGGCCTGCGGACTGAACGGTCCCAGGTTCGATTCCAGTCAAGGGCATGTACCTTGGTTGCAAGCACATCCCCAATAGGGGGTGTGCAGGAGGCAGCTGATCGATGTTTCTCTCTCATCGATGTTTCTAACTCTCTATTCCTCTCCCTTCCTCTCTGTAAAAAATCAATAAAATACATTAAAAAAAGAGATGGGACTTTGTATGAGCACATGATACTCCAAAAATTGCCACAGAAGAGGAGAGACCCAGAATTCAAAGTAGTGTGAATCCAGCTTTCTTTACTAAATATTGATTGTTGTTTAAACCCTAAAAAGCTTTGGGACACCCAGTGATTAAAATAAGGCAATATGAATCTTTCTCTCCCTTTCTCTTCCCCTAATCACATCCTTTCTTTCAGCAGCACTGTTAACATCAGAAGTATGAAAAGCAATATTCTGAACCCCTACTAACTATGGAACATAGTGGGGAAAGAACACTATGGGATATCAGTTAATCACATAACAGAAAACCTTCCCTTTTCCTGGCTCATGTAACCCATATTTTTATTTATTTATTTATTTTTTAAGCACTGCTTTTTTTAAAAAAATATATATTTTTATTGATTTTTTTACAGAGAGGAAGGGAGAGGGATAGAGAGTTAGAAACATCGATCAGCTGCCTCCTGCACACCCCCTACTGGGGATGTGCCTGCAACCAAGGTACACGCCCTTGACCGAATCAAACCTGGGACCCTTCAGTCCGCAGGCTGACACTCTATCCACTGAGCCAAACCAGTTAGGGCACCCATATTTTTATTTATTAGTTTACACCTCCCACCCAAGCGAAATAGTAATCTCAGAAGCACTATCACATATTTCAAAGTTATTTCCACAGCTATCAAACCCGAGGATTCTGAGATCTGGCTACCGCAAGTCCTTTGAGACAATAAGTGATTCTGTGCCCTAACCGGTTTGGCTCAGTGGATAGAGCGTCGGCCTGTAGACTGAAAGGTCCCAGGTTCGATTCCAGTTAAAGGCATGTACCTTGGTTGCGGGCACATCCCCAGTGTGGGGTGTGCAAGAGGCAACTGATCGATGTTTCTCTCTCATCGATGTTTCTAACTCTCTATTCCTCTCCCTTCCTCTCTGTAAAAAATCAATAAAATATATTTAAACAAACAAAAAAAGAAGTGATTCTGTAAGAGTACTGTCTTGGCTCCTTTATCTTTGACCTTGCCATTTCGTAGTGAATGGACTTTATTGTCCACTCTGCATTGCTGGCAAGAACGAGAGAGCAGACCGGAACCCTCCAGTCAGTTAGCAAGGCCAAACAGAGGGTCTTTTAGGACGTCAGCACTGAGAGGTATAGCAGCCACAGAAGAAATGGCCCTTGTCTCTGAGGAGTTTACAAGAGGTTTTCTAAGACACACATACAAGAACCTTTCATAGACAACATGCTCCATCTAGTAGGCATTGTGTGGCTCACAGAAGACGTTCTGTGGGAGTCCCTGAGAAAGGGGCTTTCGAGTACTGGAGTAGAGATGGAGGCACAGAACTTGCTTGGATCTCAGAGACTGCACAAGACTTAGGTAGGCAGAGAGGAGGAGTGAGACCTTCCAGGAGAGGGGAAGGACGGGATAAAGGGCTGGAGGAAGGAATGAGCATGGCAGAGGTCCGTGACACGTCCCTTTTCCTTCCTGTTTCCAAACGGGATCACTTGTTACTTTGCGATAGAGAAGCTGGGCATCCGTCCTCCTTACCCAATCCATTCATATTAACAAAATGTTATAATGACAAAATACTCCAGGAGTCCTGCAGATCCTTTATAAAAGGCCTTGCCTGTCTTTCCTGACTGAAGCATTTGTAGGAGATTTCCTTCTCACAAAGAATGTCTTAGTTGTCTCCTCTTTATTGCTCCTCTTTTCATCTTTCTTTTTTCTGCCACAGACATCCATCAACCTCACTGTAAGCTTCTGTTTGGCCCAGCATGTGGGAGAAACACCGTGCTGACCCTCTCTTGGTCAAGACCTAAAGGACATTTTCATTTTCAACAGAGATTCATGTCTTTACTGGTTGACATGCTTCATCTGAGTTAGCATCATTAGTGAACCAACTACATCAAGAGAATTCTTTCTGACCAGACCAACAACTAAGTGGTGGGGTGTGGGTCAAAAGAAAAGCATCTGTGTTGGAATTTTTTCTCTCCCCTACCACAACCTCCTCTTGGTCCTCACTAATACTCCTCTCAACCTACCCCATCATTTTTAAAACATTTTATTTTTTAACTTGAGGCCTGGTGCACAAAAATGTGTGCCCTTGAAGTGGAGGGCGGGGGGGGTGTCCCTCAGCCCAGCCTGTGCCCTCTTGCAGTCTGGGAGCCCTTGGGGGATATCTGACTGATGGCTTAGGCCTTCTCCCTGGGCCTAAGTTGGACATCCTTAGCACTGTGGTGGAGGTGGGAGAGACTTCCGCCACCGCTGCTGTGCTGGCCAGCCATGAGCTGGCTTCAGGCTGAGTGATGCTCCCCCTGTGGAAGCGCACTGACCACCAGGGGGCAGCTCCTGTGTTGAGCATCTGCCCCCTGGTGGTCAGTGTGCCTCATAGCGACTGGTCGTTCTGCCGTTAGGATCAATTTGCATATTACCCTTTTATTATATAGGATTACAATTGTCATACAATATTATACTAGTGTCAGGTATAGACCATAGTGGTTAGACATTTATATAACTTACATATATCCACTCAAAAAGTCTAGTACCCACCTGACACCATATAAAATTATTACAATATTATTGACTGTATTCACTTATGCTGTACTTACATCCCCATGACTATTTTGTATCTGCCAATTTGTACTTCATAATCCCTTCACCTCTTTCACTTAGCCCTCCAACCCCTCTCTACTCTGGCATCCATCAGTTTGTTCTGTGTATCCAATTTTTTAATTATGTATTGATTTTAAAGAGAGAGAGAGAGGAAGGTAGGAAGGCAGAGAGGATGGGAAAGGGAGAGAGAGAAAGAGAGAGAGAGAGAGAGAGAGAGATTTGTTTTTCTACTTATTTGTGCTTTCATTGATTAATTTTTATATGTGCCCTGGCTGGAGATGGAGCCTGCAACCTTGGTGTATCAGGACAACATACTAACCAACTGAGCTACCTGGCCAGGATTGTATTCATTTATTTTTATTTAATTGATTTCAGAAAGGAAAGGAGGGAGAGAGAGCGAGAAAGAGAGAGAGAGAGAGAGAAACATTAATGATGAGAGAGAATCATTGATCAGCTGCCTCCTGCATGCCCCATACCAGGGATCGAGCCCAAAACCCAGGCATGTGCCCTGACCAGGAATCAAACCGTGGCATCCTGGTTCATAGGTCGATGCTCAACCACTGAGTCATGCCGGCCGGGTTGTATCCATTTCTTGATGTCTGTGTTGTCGGCATATAGTCACCAAATGCCTGTATGTAATCATCATGGATATACCAGGAAGTATACGCCAATATTTTCTGACTTTTAGGAGTTTGTTGTCTAGTTGGATAAAATGGGCTTGTTCACTGGAGGCAGTATCAGAGCCTCTCAGAGGTCAAGATTGAGCTGAACACTGCCTTTTTTTGGGGACTCCAACTATTTTTTTTAAATGAAGTGCCCAGCTGAATTTTTATAAAGGATGGTAGATTTTTTATGGTTACACTTAACATTGCTTTTAACTAAAAAAATTGACTAACTTTTGAAATGATGTCAAAAATCTAAATTGATATCATAGCAGCATTATTCATAATAGCCAAGAAGTGGAAGCCACCGAAATTTCCATCCACTGATCGATGGATAGAAAAAATTTGGTATATCCATCCAGTGAAATATTTTTTGTCAATAAGAAATGAAGTACTGATACATGCCACAACACGGTTGAATCTGGAAAACATTATGCTAAGTGGAGAAAGCCAGTTACAAAAGACCACATTTTGTATGATTTCATTTATATAAAATGTCCAGAATAGACAAAATTATAGAGACAGAAAGTAGATTAGTGGTTGCTTGGGGCTGGAAGGACTGGAGAGAAGGGGAATAGGAATTGACTGGTAATGAGGTTTCTTAGGGGGAATAAAGCTGTTCTAAAATCAGATTGTGGTGATGGTGGTACAACCCTGTGGTTAGACAAAAAAACCCTGCGTTTTACACGTTAAATGGGTCAATTGTATGGTATGTTAGCTCTATCTCAGTAAATCTGATTTTTAAAAGTCTAAATTGAAAGCCTTTCATGATTGTGTGTAGGGCATCAGGCAGTGTGGTGTGTGTGGTGGACAGAACACGGGTTTCGAAGTCAAACACACCTAGATCCAAATATTCTGTTACTTATCAATTGTGTGACCATAGTTAAATTACTTAAATTTTCAGATTTCTTTTATTCACTGTAAAATGAAGAAAATAACTCCTATTTCATAGCACTGTTTTTTGAATAACATTATTGAACAGTTATTATGTTCCAGGCACTATTCTAGGCTCCGGGGGTACAGCAAGGACTAGGACAGCCAAGAATCTCTACACTATAGCTCTTTTTTAAAAATGTAGATCTTTACATGAAATCTCTCCAATGTTGAATATTGGAGATTAATTTTAAAATAATAAAACCCTGTAAGCCGACACTGTGTAAAAACATCTGTGGGCCAAACTTGGACTGGCAGTTTGTGACCCCTTGATGTAGGTTTTTCAGATGGTGAGTTTCTAGTATATTGTCCACTTGGCTGAACCTTGGGCCCCTCAGCCCTCTCCCATTTGCTGCCCAGCACTAATTGAAGAATCATTCCTCATAAAATTCAGGGAAATCATCATAGCAAGTAATTGAGCTGGGCAGTGACCTGGATGCCAGCCCTCTCTGTAAGATGCCGCAGCCTTCCTCACTGACCCCGTGAGGCCCCCTTCACTTGCCATGCCTGGGCTGAGCTGGAAGTTTGTACAGGATGGGTTTGGAAGAGACTTGTGCTTCTCATGCCTTTCAAGATCATCTGTCCTCTGAGGACCTCTGTGGAAGGCCAATTCAGGACACAGTCTCAGATGTTAGAATTTAAACACATTCTTTTTCCTTTACTGGTTCATACCTATCACCCCAACCGGTTTTGGCAAAAAATGTAAGTGTGCAGTAGCGGTGTAGGCAGATCTTTTCTGGAACTCCATATGGATGATTCATTTAATCTGTTTTAATTCTCTAACATATCCATGATTTCAGAAAAGGAAAAGCAACTTTTAAATTTATCTTTAAAATATATATATTTGATTTCAGAGATGTTGGGAGAGGGAGAAAGAGATAGGAACATCAATGATGAGAGAGAATCATTGATCAGCTACCTCCTGCATGGTACGCACTGGGGATTGAGCCCACAACCCAGGCATGAGCCCTGACCAGGAATCAAACCAGAGACCTCCTGGTTCATAGGTCCACTCTCAATCGCTGAGCCACACCAGCTGGGCTAAATTTATCTTGTAGCTATTCAATTCAGAGTCAAACAACTTCATATTTCTCACTTACCCATCGACAGAGCAGTAGAGTTTAAAGCTCTGAGAAGAGGAGGTCTAGAGAGAGGGTTCATTGGACCATGCTATCCCATCAGCACCAGACTCATTTGGAGTGTTTCATCCCATAGAGTCATGGAATTCCCTACAGCCTCTGAGTTTGAGTCTCCCACAGTGAAGCACATCGGAACTCCAAAGCCTCTGTACATGCAGTGTGATGTAGTAGAAAAATGGTAAACTCAAGTTCAAATTTCCTTCCGCTGCGAATAACTACGTAACCATACAAATTACTTTATCATTTTGAGTTTTACGTTCATCATTTGTAACATGAGAAGAAAAATAATTGTCTTATGGGCCAACTGCAGTGGTTCTCAACCTGGTTGCATATTAAAATTGTTTTATTAAAAATGTTGCAGCCTGCCCTAACTGGTTTGGCTCAGTGGATAGAGTGTCGGCCTGTGGACTCAAGGGTCCCAGGTTCGATTCCAGTCAAGGGCATGTACCTTGGTTGCGAGCACATACCCAGTAGGGAGTGTGCAGAAGAAAGCTGATCGATGTTTCTTTTTTTTTTGTGAGGCAATTAGGGCAAAATGAAGAGTCCCAAGAGGGGAAACCCACAGTTATTATTTTATTTTATTTTTTAATATATCAGAGAGGAAGGGAGAGGGATAGAGAGCTAGAAACATCAGTGAGAGAGAAACATCGATCAGCTGCCCCCTGCACACCCCCCACTGGGGATGTGACCGCAACCAAGGCACATGCCCTTGACCGGAATCGAACCCGGGACCCTCCAGTCCACAGGCCGACGCTCTATCCACTGAGCCAAACCGGCCTCGGCCTGATCGATGTTTCTAACTCTCTATCCCTCTCCCTTCCTCTCTGTAAAAAATCAATAAAATATATATATTTTTAAAAAATGTTGCAGCCTGTGCCACACCTTTTGCAAATTAAGTCAGAATCTCTGAGGGTGAAATACAGACATCAGTTTTTAAAAAGCTTCAGAAGTCATTCTGATATGCAGTCAGGATTAAAAACAACTGTTACTTGTGTAAAATAGGTACTCTTTTTAAAATTTTTATTTTTCCCATCACCATTTATTCCCCCTCTACCCTCTTCCACCTTCACTTCCCTCATCCCCCGCAATCACCACACTATTGTCCATGTCCATGAGTTCTTTCTCTCTTTTTTCTTTTTTTTCTAAATCCCTCTACCACCACCCCAACACCCTCCACACACACACACACACACACACACACACACACACACACACCCGAGAGCTGTCTGCCTGCTCTCTACCTATGAGTCTGTCTCTGTTTTGCTTGTTAGATTAGTTTGTTCATTAAATTCCACATATGAGAGAAATCAAATGGTACTTATCTTTCTCTTACTGGCTTATTTCATTTATCACAAACAGGTACTCTTTCGTTCTTAGTTATTCCCCAATTTAAGTTTCAAACCAGCAATTGACTATACTTTAGGTTCCTGTCCTAAGAGTGCACCACTAGGTGTCAGTCTTACCATACAATTTGGCTCTTAGGAGCTTCTGGTTCCCGGGTCTTCAGACTAACAAGTATGTACCATCACCACAACCATTGGTTGAGTGCCTGTCTTAATGCCAGCCACAGTCCTAATGACTCTTAAAACATGTGATTTTAATCCTATACAAATTGGGCAAGGTAGTTACTCTCCCAGTCATGAGGAAGCAGAGGGGCAGGAAGATTCTGTGACTTGTACAGGATACACAGTAAGTGGCAGAACTGAGATTCAAGCGTCATGCATTCATTCACTCACTCAAAAAAGCCAAACACTTACTATGCACGAGGTACTGTATCTGGTATTAGGTATCCAAGGGTGAATAAGGTATAGTTCTCATCCTCTGGAAGTTCATTTTTGTCCTTCACTTGTATGTACATTGGAAAAGAAAAGATGGGTGTCTCCTTTTACAGTTGTTCATGGCCTTGGGTCAGCGATGTCTTCCGAAGAACTCAAACACTGTGTTCCTAAGAGGGTAGAATCACCCTTAGGTAGAATTTCCTGGGAGATACTATAATAAAATGAAAAAAAAAATTTTTTAATATATTTTATTGATTTTTTACAGAGAGGGAGGGAGAGAGATGGAGAGTTAAAAACATCGATGAGAGAGAAACATCGATCAGCTGCCTCATGCACATCTCCTGGGGATGTGCCCGCAACCCAGGTACATGCCCCTGACCGGAATCGAACCCGGGACCTTTCAGTCCGCAGGCTGACGCTCTATCCACTGAGCCAAACCGGTTTCGGCAAAATGAAAAAATTTTATGAGCCTATTAAGAATCTATGAGGCTAGGAACGACATCTGATCTGTTTTACCACTGTCTTATTTACTTATATTCTCAGCAACAAACTATTAGTGCAGGGTACGTGTCTAATTTCTAGTCAATGAGTATTGACTGAATGAAGGAATGCCTTGTACTCTGCTAAAAGAGCCACGAGGGAAATATTTCAAGAAGTCTGTACCTTATTCTGGGAAGCAAATCTGAATATTCCCTTCCAAAGGGTAGTACCTTGTTCTCAAAAGCCCCAACTCATTCATCCCTGAGGTGGGAATTCTGCCTCAGCTAGACAACCTTTGCCCACTTTGTGCAATAGCAAAAAATACAATATCTGTTTCTGTGAGGATTATGCCATGGATGGCTGCTACTTAGATTATTCGGGACATTCGTTGTGAAGTTAGATTAAAGTCCTGTTATAAATGTAGTCAGCCTATTAGCCTTGAAGAGGCCAGGAAAGGAACTATACTGTCATTTAAGTGCTCAGTGACTAACACACCCCTTCGGAGTGGCAATCTGGATGGTTTGCAGAACAGATCTCAGAGAAGGTTCTAAATGAGCCAGGGACCAGAGGATAATGTTGCTACTAGATTTGGTCAGTCGATCCAGAGTCTAATGGCTTCTCTGGAGTTTGTTCCATGTCACAAGAATACCAGCTGGGTTAAACCTATAGTCCATTCAATAGTCTCTTACCTTGGAGAGGAATATATTCAAGTGGTGGTCAAGTAGTGATTATACCTGGTTATGAATCAGAATCACTTGAGGGAGCTAGTTAAGTGGAATCCTTCAAACTAGGAGAGGGACCCGGGATTCTGATGTAGGACCAGGTTTGAAAAATGGCCAGTTCATTCATGTATGGCCCTGCAACTCCTAAATTTGCTCTGATCTTTTCTGTATTCTTATTATATTGCCTCCCTGGATAAGCGTTCCAAGCCTTCATTAACTGCACTTTGAAGTAGTTTCCCTTTTAATCAGTCCTAAGCTTATCTCTACTGGGAGTTTCTCAATGACATTTAAGCCCCAGGATTTGGAGATTTGAGAGAATAGTCCATGTTGATCATACCCACAATCTTTGTGATACTATAGAATTAGCTCAGCTCTCTCCCTAAAGCATGCCTGGCAGTCACATGTCCATTCTTAAGATTTTTCGTGGTTTACGAGCAGCTCTGGCTTTATCCAGTGATTCATTCTGCCTCAGCTAGACAACCTTTGCCCACTTTGTGCAATAGCAAAAAATACAATATCTGTTTCTGTGAGGATTATGCCATGGATGGCTGCTACTTAGATTATTCAGGACATTCGTTGTGAAGTTAGATTAAAGTCCTGTTATAAATGTAGTCAGCCTATTAGCCTTGAAAAGGCCAGGAAAGGAACTATACTGTCATTTAAGTGCTCAGTGACTAACACACCCCTTCGGAGTGGCAATCTGGATGGTTTGCAGAACAGAAACCAGAGGTGGGAGTGGGACAGGAGTGTTTATAGTACAGGGTAGAAGTGGGTGAATAGAAAAGGAGAATACCAGGGTCCCATATCTGCCAAATAAAAAGGAAAAGGGTCTGGTTTAACCACTTCCTTAAAAAAAAAAAAAAAAAAACGCTGCCAAAACCGGTTTGGCTCAGTGGATAGAGCGTCAGCCTGTGGACTGAAAGGTCCCGGGTTCGATTCCGGTCAAGGGCATGTACCTGGGTTGCAGGCACATCCCCAGTAGGAGATGTGCAGGAGGCAGCTGATCGATGTTTCTCTCTCATTGATGTTTCTAACTCTCTCTATCTCTCTCCCTTCCTCTCTGTGAAAAATCAATAAAATATATTTTAAAAAAAAAACGCTAAGTGGTTGGAGATGGATATTCACAATTGGGGTAATCATTTTGGAATCTCCAAGTGTCCCTTGATGAGTCAGTTTCTAAGTAGGCTTACACACATGTAAAAGAAAGAGAGCAGAAAGAGGGCTTGGGAAAGAGACCGAGAGGGAAAGGTGTTATCAGATCACAGCCTGCACATCCTTCTAGGCAACTTTTACTTGGCCAGGATCCAGGACCTGCCTGCACAGAAAAATTATTGGAGCTTGGTTGGAAATCGCTACCAACCACCGGTGAGATTTCTGGTTGTATCCCGTATAGACCAACAGTGACCCTGTTCTCAACCGAGGCTATTAGAAAACAGATCTCCAGGGACTGATCCACCCAAGATGAAAATACTGTGGCCTCTGATTTCAATGATGCTCTGGCTCTGATATGATCAACACTCAGAATAATAATAGCTCTTCCTGGCATTCTTCTCATCTAGAGATTTCAAAGCCTCTTACAAATATGTACCCCTCCCAGAGGCCGCAGGTTAGGCAACGTCTCTGACATTCATTTTTCGCTTGGGGTCCTCCCAGAAATTGATGACTAAGCTGGAAATAGAGTATGAATCTCGTGATTCAAGGTCTCACATTCAACACCCACTCCTTTTCACTACCGAATATTAAGCAGTTTGCAGGCTCCCACAGGGCACAGTTCTTTGTAGGGGCCTGTGTATCAGATCTGCCTGCTTCTTTGCTGTCATCACCTCCCACTGGCTGCATTTCTGGTTCCCTGATGTCCTGGCAACTGGGCTATGTCTTGGTTGTCTGGGATGTGAGAATTGTTGAAGAATCTCCAGAGATTCTTTATGTCTTGCCATCCTTCACCCAATTAAACACACCCCCACCCCCAATCTCAGGGTCATCCAAGTACTATATCCTCCGACATTCTTTCTCCTTCTCTATCCTCAATCCTTACCTCCTTTTAGTAGAAGAAGAGGAAACCACAGACTAAGAGCTTGTGAGATAGGAAGGAATGAGAAGGGAAATTTTTTTATTTTCTCTCTGACTGCCCTCTTGTTCCCAGGAGGGGCTGAGGCCATGAACTTTGACTCTAAAGAGAGAAGGAGGAAATTAGCAAGATGAGACTTTGCTTCCATCATTCATCCTGAAAGAGTTGCCTTTTTTTTTTAATCAGGAGGAGGAATGACCCTTGATGGGGAAATCTATCTCAGAGCCTGAGGGCCACCATTGGCCCAGTATTTTAATTTAATTTTCAGACTAGAATGGTCTCACTGAGTCAGAGGAAACTGAGCTCTCCCTGTTCCCAGTGTTGGTAACTCTGAACAGAATTTCCCCAAAGGAATGAGCCTGTCTAGGGGTGTCCCTCAGAGATTGGCAGTGGGATTCCAAATTCAGAGGATAGGGATGGCCCCATACACCCAGGTGGAGGGCTTTATTTAGTCATACGTCACCACTGTGCTTTTACATACTAATTACTATAACCATTAGTGGTCATTATATGGTAATTAGCACATTTTTTTATAACTCCAAGAGCACCACCCCAAAATAAATGATGGTGTAGGATCGTTAGACGGCTCCTCGAGACAACCCCTGACTCATTCATTCACTAAATATTCAGTGAACTACTGCAAGCCAGCCCCTGTGCTCGGCAGCTGTGAGCAGAACAGATGTGGTTCTTGGTATCACAATGCTGTCATGCTGTAGGAGGGACAGGCACTAAGCAAGTTTACACATGGGGGTGTGTCGGGGGTAGGGGATGTATCCAACATAGAAGCACAGTATGTATGACAGGGATACCCAGCCCAGGGTGGCTGGGAGAGGGGATGTCAGGAGGCTCCCCTGCAGGAGTAACTTTGAAGGTGAGATCTGTAGGATTGTGTGGTAGGCAGACAGACAGACATGAGCAGAGCAGGGATTATGGGGAGGTATAGCAGGTCACCAGGATGGAAAGCCCCAGGTGCTTAGCACT
>NW_006383013.1:88485-93563 GCF_000327345.1 Myotis davidii | reverse complement strand
TCCCTCCTTTTAGTAGAAGAAGAGGAAACCACAGACTAAGAGCTTGTGAGATAGGAAGGAATGGGAAGGGAAAATTTTTTATTTTCTCTCTGATTGCCCTCTTGTTCCCAGGAGGGGCTGAGGCCATGAACTTTGACTCTAATGAGAGAAGGAGGAAATTAGCAGGATAAGATTTGCTTCCATCATTCATCTTGAAAGAGTTGCCTTTTTTTTTTTTAATCAGGAGGAGGAATGACCCTTGATGGGGAAATCTATCTCAGAGCCTGAGGGCCACCATTGGCCCAGTATTTTAATTTAATTTTCAGACTAGAATGGTCTCACTGAGTCAGAGGAAACTGAGCTCTCCCTGTTCCCAGTGTTGGTAACTCTGAACAGAATTTCCCCAAAGGAATGAGCCTGTCTAGGGGTGTCCCTTAGCACATTTTTTTTATAACTCCAAGAGCACCACCCCAAAATAAATGATGGTGTAGGATGGTAAGACGGCTCCTCGAGACAACCCCTGACTCATTCATTCACTAAATATTCAGTGAACCACTGCAGGCCAGCCCCTGTGCTCGGCAGCTGTGAGCAGAACAGATGTGGTTCTTGGTATCACAATGCTGTCATGCTGTAGGAGGGACAGGCACTAAGCAAGTTTACACATGGGGGTGTGTCGGGGGTAGGGGATGTATCCAACATAGAAGCACAGTATGTATGACAGGGATACCCAGCCCAGGGTGGCTGGGAGAGGGGATGTCAGGAGGCTCCCCTGCAGGAGTAACTTTGAAGGTGAGATCTGTAGGATTGTGTGGTAGGCAGACAGACAGACATGAGCAGAGCAGGGACAATGGGCTAGGTACAGAAGGTCATCTGGGTGGAAAGCCCTGGGTACCTAGCAAAGGACAATTGTAGGGTGGGACCTTGAGCCAAGGGTGACATTTTCTCCCCTAGCATATGGCTGGTCATGCAGTTTGAACCCCCTGACTGTTCCTCCCTGGAGATAACATCTAGGCCTCAGTTGTATTGTAGCTCCAGGCTCAGAAAAGCCGCAGAATCAGACCGTGACCCCATGGCTGCCCTCAGGACCAGCTGCATTGAATAATGACCCTCTGCAATGGCATGGCCAATCAGTGGAGACCTAGACCCCGAAAGGACACACCTGGAAAGCTGCTGAATATTCTCTTAAGATCTTCCCAGGCACCTCCCCTAAAGTCTCCGCCCTTAAAACCTTTAGGATGAGGACCCAGCATGCTCTCCCTCCCAGGAGCATGCCAGCGCCTTTCCCTTTTACTTTCCCTTCCCCCTTCTCCCACATCCCAGCTCACTCCCAAGCTCCTAGGGCCCTTCCTTTGCCCTTCTATCTTGTTGTCTAAGCCCATTTCTTCTAGGGATTGCTTCTTCTGTCTCTGTGATTTTATAAATCAATGTTGTTTTACAGTTTGGGTCTTGGCTCTGAATTCTTCCCTAGCCAGAACCCAAGTACTGAGGTTGGTGAGCCCAGGTTTGGTCTGACCCCACCGGTCAGACACCTGGTGCGGTTCCTGCGCCTGCAACAGGATGAGTAGGAGAGTAAACTTACTATTCTATTTGCATAATTTCCCCAGAGCATGTTAAACCCAGAGCTGCCTCCTATGAACCCTCCAAAGGAACTCCCAGGTTGTGCCAATACAGTGCCCCTGACGGCTTCTGTACAGCCTGACGCTACCTTGGAAGAATGTGGAGTTTGACACAACTGGAAGACGTAATTAATGTATCCCACTAAAGAAAGTATTTCAGGGAAGACGACGACACCAGTGAAGTATGCGTGAAAATCGGGTTTTCTTTTTCTACACCCAGGCCCCACTCTCTGTGCCCTTGGCATGGCTGAGTCTGGGACAGGAAATATGTTTGTCTCCACTTGAGCAACAACATCCTTCTTATCAGCTGCTGCACGGAGAAGACAGTGATGTCCTTTTGCAGGAAACTAACAGGAAAAGAAAGAAAGCTTACCGCTAAATACACTTCCTGAAGGCTAAATGAGATGGCCGCTGCCCGGGCTGCCTGTAGGAAAAGGCTGAGTAAATAAATACACCACCCCTATTGTGCAGGCAGACTTCCTGGGGGCATGTCCTTGTCTCCTCAGCCCCTCTTTCCCATCTAAGATCAGCCATGCTGCAGAGAACAGACAGATGTCCCCTCCGGCTACGGAGAGGTATTGTGACTCACAAGGCTCCTCTTTCTCAAACACGGAGAAAACAGAGTTGAAGAAGAGACAAGAGTCACAAGAAGAGGAACTTGATATTGCTACACACCTCTCTTTCAACCACACACAACGTTCCTTTCAACTTCTGCTTTGAGTCTGTCTGTGAAAAATCTGGTGATGCCTGGGAATGTGCCAGGAGAAGAAGGGGTCAGGGCTGGTGCATCGCAGGAAATCAGTGGGCTTGTTTAAACCAAGCTGACAGGTGACTCAATGTGGGGGCAGAGGTGTAAACTGACATGATCAATGAGTATTTATTGAACTCTAATGGCGGAGCACCACAGCAGAAACCGCACATGAAGGTGACTCTAGATCAGGAAACAGTTCTAGTCTAAAGGATCCTAAGTCATTTCCTTGTAAGGATAGTTGTTTTTTTTTTTTCTGTGTGGAACACAGAAGGCGAGAACATGTACAAACATGAGGTGCGGGGTGGGTGGGAAAGGGAGAGGTGAGAGAAATACATAATCTGAATAGATACCCCTCCTCTAAAAAGATGAGATAAGTTGAGCTGTGCTCTTGAACCTTTGTCTTTCTACATTGTTTTTGGTTTAAAGATCCATCACATGTTAGGAGATGTCTCCCCCCCCCTATCTTTCTCATATAGTAATCTTGGATGATCTCTGAGAAATGATTCAAAGCCAAAATAATGGGGTTTCCTTGATTATAGTTCCTCATTTTCTCTAGCCATAGGCCAGCCCTCAACATCCTACTCCCTTATAAGGAAGCCAGCTAGAACCCACCCTGCTGGCTCACTCCAACCTCTTTGTGATCTCTTTCAGGTTGCAAACTGAGCTTTCCAACTTTCTAATTGCAAAACTCATCTCCTCAGGCTCTCTCACTGCTCCCAATCCAGAGCATGGGTAGGATCCCCCTTCCTCTGTCCTCAGTTGAGGAATGACTCAGACTGCACAGTGACAAGCTTTTTTTTCTTAGTATGGGGCAGGCAGGAAATGAACCTGGATCATGGCTTTGTTGCTCATATTTTATGAACCTTCAATCTGAAATTGTGGTCTGGCAAGTAGAGTGTACATATGAATAAATGAGACAACATATTTGAAAGTAAGGCCATCCTGGAAAAGTTATCATAGTCTTAACATATCCTTCCAGGAGCTTGGAGTGGCAACTAGAAATCGTATTTTCATATAATGTTCACTAATGGCTACTGAGCACTTACTGTGTGGTCGGTCCTTCTTAACTTATGTAGATACTTTCACCGACTTCTCATAAAAAGTTTCCTTCTATTAGCTAGAAGGGAGAGAAAACCAGTCATCATTTACTTTATAATAACATTAATAATAATAATAATAATAGTTATTATATATGTCAGTTATATAATATATGCCAGAGCCAGGCCCTGAATTGAATATTTTCTTTCACGTAATCTTTAAATGAAATCTATAAGTAGGTATTATTATTATTATTACCATCATCATTGTCATCATCAGGCAGTCTGCTCCGAAGATTTTTCTCCGTCCTGGTATTTACATCCTGTACCATGTATAATTCCCTCTCCTTTAGTGTGGGTATATCTCATGACGTGTTTCTAACTAATAGAATGTGACTAAAGTGATGGGATGTCACTTCTGTGATTAGATTACAAAAGACTACGCCTTTTGTCTTGCTAGCAGCGTTTCCCTTGCCGGCCCTTCCTCTTGCCCTCTTGCTTGCCTGCTCTGATGAAGCAAGCTGCCGTGTTTCAAGATGCTCATGGATAGACCCACCAGACAAGCGCTGAGGGAGGCCTTGGGCCAATAGGTCCAGATATGGAGAACGAATATCGTTTTAAGCTTTGGGGTAATTTATTATGCAGCAAAAGAAAACTAAAAATATTCTATTTGGTAGATGAAGACATTAACGCTTAGGGAGATGAATCAACTTTCCCAAAGTCACACAGCTAGTAAATGGCAGAGCCAGGATTTGAACACATTCAGGTTCAAGAGTCTGAGTTCAAGTCTACTTTTTTTTTTATGAGATTTCAAGCGATTGGGAAACTGGAGTTCTAGAAGACATTCTGTTTTCTGAAATCCTTGGAGTATAGCCATGTTTCCAGGAAATTCTTTGTATGTGTGTAAAACGGGGAGACAAAAGTTCAAATGATGCTAAGTACTTTGGCCCACTCCCTGTTGCAAAAGAATGGCTGGTCCACCCATAGATCTGGTGATAGTAACTAAGGGCTCCATTCAATAGCACAAAGGCAGCTGAGAGCGGCAGCCCATCCATTTTAGAAGCACCCAAGCCATCTTACTTATAATATGCAAGGTGAGTAGAAGGTATGGTGTCTATTGGAAAAATCACATGAGCCTTAGAATTGGAAAGCAAATGATTCTGCCTGAAAGAACACTCTCTTCCACTAATCTATTTTTTTTTCTTCTTCCCATCCTTGAACTTTGAAACCACAGTGCTCTTTGTTCCAGCATGCAAAGCAGCCTGGCACGTCCCCGTGCTGGAAGGTCCCCAATTTGGGATGGTAAATACATCTTCTTCCAGATAGCTTTCCTTTGTTCATCCAGAGCTTCATGCCAGTGGTCACCTTTATGAAATCCAATGAAGATATACCCAGTTGGCTGGCTGCATGAGTGTATCTTTTCTTGTCAGCTTTGCCCTGGTGCCAGAACAGCAGGCTTTGAACTCAGGGAGGATTTCCAGGTAGCAGTAGAGCAATGGTCCCATAGGGTAGCGTTCTGGCATGGTTCTCCTTTCAACCAGTGGCGGAGGCTGGTATAATTGTGCAACCTGGAGTAAAGTCCACAGCCAGGGAAGTGGGGTGAGACTCTAAGCTGGCTCAGCACTCTGGCCTCTTGATTTTCTTTTTAGCTTTCTTTACCCTCTTTACTACTGGTTTTCTCTTTCCTCTCATCTC
>NW_006383013.1:84929-88429 GCF_000327345.1 Myotis davidii | reverse complement strand
CTTGCCTCCAACTGCTGGCAGCAGGCAGCTCTGGACCTTTCTGCAATCTGACTGATTTTCTTCTTCACTAGTTGTTCTTCTAATTCTTTTGAAATAGTGTGTAGAATCCAGGGTGGTGGTGGTTGGGGGGGGGGAGAAGAGGGGGGAGGAGAGATAAAAAACAAAACAAAATAAACAAACAAAAAAATTGAGCTTTTTTCTAGTGAGATTGCTCTGCTGGACTAAAATAGAAATGAAAAGAGACTTGGATTCTACCTCCTTGAAAAGTGATATGATGAAAAGAGGGCAGAAATAGCAAAGAAAAGAGAGCAAAAAGTAGCATCAGCATATACCCAAGCCCAAGGCAAACCAAATGCCTCCTTAGATAGTGGGACCTCAATTCTTAGTCCTTCATTTTCCACTTAAGCAGGATCTATAAAGGCTGTTTTTGCCTTTAATATACCTGCCATCCTGGTCTTGCTCAAGTGGCTCTGGACAGATACCATCTGCACCACCTCCACAGCCAGCCACACAACACAAAGCTGCAGACTCCCTGACTCCAGTGTTCTTGCTTTCTAAGAGGGGGCCTTGAGAGAGATGGAGAAACGCATAGCACAGGAAAGAAAAGAGAAGTTGGATGGAGTAGTTACGTTATAAGGTTACACTGTGCATGCAAATTCAAGACATAGGGTATGAGCAATCACCTTTCCAGTATACTGCATGGGCTTTAAGAACACAATAGCTTTCTGTTGGATCAAAGAATACTCTTCAAAGCCCTCCCTCTTCAAGGCTTTATCTCTTCTTACTGGATTGTACATGTTCATTTTGTATTTCTCTTTCTTAACTTATTTTCACAAGGAATGGGAGAGGTCCAGTGTATGTGCATGTGCAAGCAAAACATATCTATAACATCTTTGTTTAGTGTATAAAATAGCTGACCTTTGTGGCAATTTTCCTAGTTTTGTGATAGTAATTTTTTGAGCTCCTGAACTTAGATGACAAACCTTCTTAGTGAGGCTGGCCTAATTCTATGTTCTCTATGGATGTGATGTGCAAGAGCCATTATTACCCAAAATACCATCATAATGACCATGCCCTCCTGTGACGTTATTGTTTCCTATCTACCAGTATGTTAACTGCCTTCCAACTTGTTCTAAAATTGGCAGGTAGGACACGTTGTCAAGACCAGAGAGAAGCCGAAACCGGTTTGGCTCAGTGGATAGAGCGTCGGCCTGTGGACTGAAAGGTCTGAGGTTCGATTCCGGTCAAGGGCATGTACCTGGGTTGCGGGCACTTCCCCAGTGGGGGATGTGCAGGAGGCAGCTGATCGATGTTTCTCTCTCATCGATGTTTCTAACTCTCTATCTCTATCTCTCTCCTTTCCTCTCTGTAAAAAAGCAATAAAATATATTAAAAAAAAAAAAAGACCAGAGAGAAGAAAGCTGCGGGTAATATATTACAAGGCTGTGCTCAGGACACATACTGATACCTCCTCTCATTGGAGCATCTTTACATTTGCATGTTACTTCATTTGTTATGGGATGTGAGTTCAAGCTTGCCTTATGTCTTGGATCCCATCTTATCATGGTCAATGTCTGATCTTTCCTTCAATTGAATGATTCAGGCAAGTCTGAAGTTATTTTGGCTTTTTCACTTTCCTTTACAGGCTTTTGATGAGTCATTGAATTGAAGGGGAGGTTATTTCTAAATTGGAAGATGAGAGAGGGGGAGGGAAGTTCCAAAAAATAACTAGGAAAAGACACCTTGTTGTAATGTATAGTTACTGGAGGAATAATTTCCGCTTAGGTTGGTGATAGAGGTATGCAGTTTATAGGCTAGAAAATGGACATTGTTTTTTTCTAGATAATGAGTCATGCAATTTTAGACTCCTTGTAGCTTGCTCTGCAAAGGACAGGAGAGTAAATAGAAAGGATGGGACAAGGAGTTAGCAGAAAGAAGAAAGAGGCAAACACAAATTTTCAAAAGTCCAGATTCTTGGTCCCACACAAGTTTCCAACTAATAAAATAATGCTTATAAGTGGACAACCTCCTGGATCTATCCTAATCCATCTCTGAGTGAATTTGTCATGGCCCATGGGTTTGTGTATTATAGATGGAGTTGTGAGGAAGGTACATTTAAATCTGTTTTAGAAATTGAGAGTAATCAGGACAGCATTTTGTTATTTAGGAGCAGGAAAAGTGGGTGGAATGAAAAAGAAAAGCAAAAAGCTAATGACGAATATATTTCTGGGAGCACAATAATTTTTATAGCAACATCAGATTTCTCAAAAGCGCCTACTGTGATTTGTACCCAAATGAATAAAAAATGCAATCATTTATTCTTGTGCATTGTGCCAATGTGAGAAAAGAACTGCAATTCATTCAATGGTCCTAATTTAGACTGCTAGGAAGAGGAGCGGTTTAGAAAAAAAGGCAAGCTTTTTAAGTATCTGACACACATCTAGTAGGGCTATTTAAGAACTGCTGAACATTAAAATCAAGTTGCGGGGAGGTGGGAGGAGAGGAATTCTCATTTCCAGAGCATCACAAGGGTGAAATGTGGCCCATTTAGTACAAACTTGCTGATGGCTGCGTGGTCACTTCAGCCAGGGGTGAATCTGGAACCTGGAGAACTTTGAACGCGGCACTTATTAACGACGTTGATAACTGCGACTGAAATGACCGATTTCTGCTAAGTAAACGGTTGTGCTTTGCCTTTGAACATGGAGACTTCGGGGAAAAACTTCAAAGAAACTGGGCGCGTTGGGACCTCAAGAAAAGGAGGAATTTATCTACAGTACTTTTTCTTCCAAGGAGTGGGAAGCATTTCTTAAACACAAGCTCTGATGTTGGTGTTTCCTAAGGACTGCCCTATGAATAAGCACGCAGTGATGAGCTGGAGAGAGGGATGAGTTCACAAAGTAAACTCTACAACAAAAGAGTTAACCCTTCCCGGGTAACCTCCGGTGTGAGCTTCGGCCCCTTCCTGGCTTTCTACTGCGCAACCAAACTGTGCTTGCGCCAATCGCGGCCGTCACATCGCTTACCAGTTGATTTAACAGACACTTTAGCCAGCCTATCATAACTTCGAACTGCCCAACCGCCAGCCAATCACAGCTAAAGCTTGGTCTAGAACGCTCCAGGTCCGGGCGGGAGCTAATACCGGGTCCAGGAAAAGGGGCGGTCAGGAAGCTATGACGGACAAGTAAACTAAGCCAATTAGAGCAGAGAGACGCTGCCTCACTAGCCAATGGAGAGGTAGGAAGTATAAAACGGGGTGGGCCTGTTGTCATGGGGGAGGTGGTGGCGCTTGGTGGCTTCTGGCGGCCGAGGTAGAGACAGTGGCGCTGGAGTTGGTCGGGGGCAGCGGCAGGTGAGTGCGGGTGACGCCGGCCTGAGGTCTGGGGGCCGTCGCGGGGCGGAAACTCGAGCTCGGCGCTCGGGAGGCGGAGGCCAGAGGAAGGGGCGCTGGAGTGCGGGTCGGGCCGGGGCCAGGGCGGAGGCGGGGGCGGCGGCGTCGG
>NW_006383013.1:78096-84804 GCF_000327345.1 Myotis davidii | reverse complement strand
CTGGGAGGCTCCCGGGTTCGAAGGAGACGGAGGGCGGCGGGGGTCCGGGATGACAGGGAGCGACCTGAGTCCTAGCGAGGGCGTAGAGGAATGGCGGGGAGCGGGTGGGAACCCCCCTGAGCATCCGTAACAGTAGGGGGGAGAAGGACTCCGGGGAGTTAGGGAGCTGCGGGTCTCGGGAGGGTCGGTCCCGTGGAGACCTCGAACAGCTTGGGCGGAACCGGAGCGCCCTGCCCCCCCACCGCTGGTCTCGGATGGGAGACTCAAGGCTGAACTAGGAACTGCTGGGTCTAAGGATCCCCAGACACCGGGCGGGGGGTGTATTCTCGAGGAGTAACTCGGGTTTGAGACGGGGTGAGAGGTCCAGCCGGGGAGTGGAGGCTCTTTCAGTTAGGAGTCCGGCTGAACCACCAGCAGGTGGGCGGGGAGAAATAATTTCCTTGTGGGAAGGGAGGAGAAGGTGGGGCGGAGCAGGGGCGAGCCGGTTGCTCCGAGGAGAGCAGTGGTCTCGTGCAACTGGCCAGGAGATGAGGGGCTTGAGCAGCGAGGTCATTAATAAGCTCTGAGGACTTGAGAGAGAGGAGGAACCTCAGCTTCCTAATGCGAAGATGCCATCCAGAACCAGAGAAAGGGTCCTGAAGGCAAGGGGAAGGGACTCACCTTCCAGTGTTTTCGGCAAGAAATTTGTTTTAGGGATGACAGCAGTTAATATTAGAAAATAGGGACGTTGACAGGATGGGGGCCTTTGGAAGAGGAAAGGGGAGGACTATGAAGAAGTAGGACTGGGGACTTGAACAGAGAGAGGGGAGACATGCAGAGGAGGGGCACACCCTTGCCAAGTTAGAAAGACGTTTGAATTCTAGTTCCACCGCTTAGCTTAGACAACTTCACCTCTCTGCAAAGGTTTTCTCATCTGTATAATAGGGATGATAGTAACTTCTACTTTATAGGTTTGCATTTTTCACACGAGTTAATATTTGTAGAACTTGTAGAATAGTGACTGGTACAGAGTAAGCGTGTGTCCTGGATTTTTAAAGAGAGGATGAAGACAGACCAGAGTTCTTTAAGGAGGTGGTTCTCAAACTTGAGCTTGCAGCGGAATCACCTGGGGGGCTTGGTAAACTACACACGGCTGGCCCCAGGGCATTTCTGATTCAGTATGTCTGGGTGGGGCTTAAGAATTTACGTTTATTTCAGGTGATGCTTATGTTGATCCACTTTAAGAACCACTGTTATTTATTTATTTGTTTGTTTATTTATTTTTAATTCTAACCAGAGGATATTTTTCTTTTCTTTTTTTTTTTTTAAGAGAGAGTGGAAAGGATGGGGAGAGACAGAGAGAGAGAAATTTAGATGTGAGATCGACTGGTTGCCTCCTGGGCGGGGGATTGAGCCTGTAACCCAGGTATGTTTCCCTGACTGGAATGGAACCGAGGGCCCTTCAGTCAGTGGGCCAATGCTCCATCCAGTGAGCAAAACTGACTGGGGCAGAAGCCACTGCTTTAAATGAAAACAATAATATTGTGGCAACCTTAAAATACCTGTCTACCCTGCTAGGGTCAGAGGCATATTGCAAAAAATATCTTAATCTAAGGGGCCCTCTATTTTAAGCTTGTTTTTCAAACTGTGGATCATGATTTACTAGTAATTTATCAAATCAGTTTTTAGTGGCTTACACTATCCAGGGGGTGTGCAGGAGTCAGCCAATGGATGTTTTGCTCTCACATCGGTGTTTCTCTCTCTCTCCCTTCTCTCTAAAAAAAAAAAGAAAAAAGAAAAGAAAAGAAAATGAAATAGATGAACAGAATTGACTAGCATTGCACTTGGTAAGGAAAAGTATTGTTTTGGGAAATTTCTCTCATACATTTGTAAGTCACAATGTAATATGTATTTCTGACAGTCAAAAAACTGAAAAACTGTCTTGAGCCATACAGTGCAGTAGGAGTATTTAGGGACTGGGTTTATTACTTATTTGTCTTCTGTTTGTGCTAACTCTTTCTCAGGTTGTGAAAAATTCTATTAAATTTCTTCAGTTTCTGATTTTATTTCTTCTGTGTTTGCCTTATCATATATCGCGTTGTACCTCTTTTTAGATATTGAGACTCTTTGGTATGAGAACTTAAGGGAAGTTGAGGCAGAGAAATGAAATTGAGTGGTGTTTTTCAGATGTGATGTGGCACACCTTGTTTCACTTATGCCTCCTTGTTTAACCCTTTCTTTTTTACCACCCTACTGTAAAATATTGTTTGTAAAAAACCCTAAATATACACAGACATATTAAATATTAACACTGATATGGACTGGTTTGAGAACAGTATATATATATATATAGAAAATAAAAACCAAGTATGACACATTTCAAAAGAGAAAAATGAAAGGGTATTTGTTTTTTAGAGTAAAAGTATCGTAAAACTGTTCATGGCCTTACACTAATACAAAACATAATGGAAAAGCGTCTTAAAATATTTTTATTTTTATTTTTTAATATATTTTTATTGATTTCAGAGAGGAATGGAGAGGGAGAGATAGAAACATCAATGATAAGAGAGAAGCATTGATTGGCTGCCTCCTGCATGTCCCCACTGGGAATCGAGCCCACAACTTGGTTGGGCATGTGCCCTGACTGGGAATGGAACCATGACCTCCTGGTTCATGCTCAACCACTAAGCTGCACCTAGATGGGCTAGGAAAGCATTTTAAAGGGAACCAGATATATTTCACTGTATTTTAGATTTTTGGAGAGAGAAGAAATAGTGATGAAGCATGCAACAGACTGATGTACTAGTATTTCAGAGGGAAGGGGGCAGTGGGTATATGCATGCATACAAGTCCTTTGGTTGATCTCTTACCGCCCCCTGCCACCCAACCCTTCCCCGGCTTCCCGCTGTAGTTTGACAGTCTGTTCAATGCTGCTCTGGCTCTGTATCTATTTTTGTTCATCAGTTTATAATGGTCTTTATTATCCATAAATGAGTGAGATCATGTGGTATTTTTCTTTCATTGACTAGCTTATTTCACTTGGCATAATGCTCTCCAGTTCCATTCATGCTGTTGCAAATGGTAAGAATTCCTTCTTTTTTACAGCAGCATAGTATTCCATTGTGTAGATGTACCACAGTTTTCTAATCCATTCATCTGCTGATGGGCACTTAGGCTGTTTCCAAATCTTCACTATGGTAAGTTGTGCTGCTATGACAGTCGGACATATTTAGTGCTGCTGCGGAGATGGGAGAGGCTCCCATCACTGCCATGGTTCGTAAGCCTGGCTTCTGGCTCAGCGGTGCTCCCGCTGTGGGAGCACACTGACCACCTGGGGGCAGCTCCTGTATTGAGCGTCTGCCCCCTGGTGGTCAGTGTGCATCATAGCGACCGGTATGGATTTGTTTGGTGGATTTGTGTATTACCCTTTTATTATGTAGGATAGGATTATATAGGGTAGGTTATGCATAACCCATGGACACAGACAGTAGTGTGGTGAAGGCCTGGTTAGGAGGTGGGAGAAGGGTGGAGGCGGTCAATAGGAGGAAAAAGGGAGACATTGGTAATACTTTCAACAATAAAGATCAATTTAAAAAAGAAAATAATAGTAATAATACTGGATAGTAAAATACACCTATGGCAGAGGCTTAACAGCAAAGTAAATAGTTTATTAAGTAGGAGCTTTTTTTCTGATGGTTTTCTCCCTTGGGAATGAACTGGATGTGGCATATGCTGTTAATATAACTTGTTTGAAGGACCTAAATGTAATCCACTTTAAGGTATATTGAGAATATATATGTGTGTTTTGTGCTGTTCTTGGTTTGATTTTTCTATAAAAACTAGGTGGTTTATTATTTGCAAAGGGTTTATTTAGATCTGTTTTTATGGGTATAAGAACAGAGAAAGCAGCATTGAAAACAGATTGTTGCATCTCTCTTTAAAATTTTAATCTAGTGGATTTATGTAACCCTTTCATTAATGTTTTGTAAAATTGTGAAGAAACTACTGATGAGGCTTTGCAGTAGGATGTTAAGATAATTTTTTCTCTCTCAAAAATTATTTGTAGTTTTAGTTCAGATTTTTATGTTTTGTTAAAATTTTTATTTTTGTTTGGAAGACTGCAAAACAATCATTGCATGTTTGAGTTGAAAATCATAAGTAATCTTTTCACAAAACAAATTTACTGATTTTGGGGAACAAAGGTTCCAAGGATGAAAGCTTTTGAATTCCTCTCATTGAGTTAAATGTAGCATCACTACCACCAAAATGATTATTCTTTGAATTAGTGGTCACCAACCTTTCAGACCTCACGGATCACCAGTGGTTCACGGACCACTGGTTGGCGGCTGCTGCTTTAAATCATTATACAGTTGGTGGGCACATTTGTTAGATCATTCAGTTCTTTACTAATTGATGGAGGAATGCAAAATCTTAATAATCAAGTGTGGGAAAATGTAAAAGCTCATCCTTATAATATTAAGTATTGACTTGTTTGATTACTTCTGTTTTATTTTTCTTTATTGATAGAGGTGGGGGCGATATGACTTGTTCATTTATGTATTCATTGGTTGCTTCTTGTATGTATCTTGACTCTATCAAACCTGCAACCAGGCATATCCAGACAATGATCTAACCAACTGAGCTACCTGGCCAGGGCTACTTACTTTTCCTTTATTTTTTCTTACATATTTTTATTGCTTTTTAGAGAGAAAGTGAGAGAGAAACATTGTTGTGAGAGCTTAACATGTCTACTTCCTGAATGCCCCCCATCAGGGATCAGGCCCATAACCTGGGCATGTGCCCTGACTGGGCATCAAACTGGCAATCTTTTGGTGCATGAGACGAGGTCCAACCAACTGAGCTAACACTGGTTACGGCTACTTACTTGCTTCTCAATAAATGGACTTTAGTCAGTTGACTTATCCATAATTTAATCATACTTATCTATGAATAGCTTTGCTTGCTCAACTAATTTTACAGTGAGATTTCTTAATCAGTAGTGGTTTTTCAATACCAAAGAAACTGTGTGCTCCAGATGGCACAATTTAAATCATTTTAAATGAGACTCAATTTTACATATCAAAGATTATTCATGTAAATGATTTTCAAAAGTGGAATTCAATTAACAGTTAATTAAGTTTATTTTCTATTTCAGTAAAGTTTGTCTTTTATAAGTAGCTTTTAATCTGCTTTCTCTACTTCTTACTATATTGGTAGCCCTCCAGCTATCCATATAGCAAATCCTAATGGAAATGTTGGTTCTTAAAATCTAGTACTTTCAAAGTACAAAACACCTATATTTGGTTTTTAGTTTGCTGGGAGGATTCCTTTCATAGGAAAGGTCGCAGTGAACTTATCACCTTAAAGTAAAGTCTTATTTAATAGAGTACTTGAAAAGCTACATTTTATTTTAGGTTTAATATATTTTGATTTCTACATAATAGATCTTGAATTCGGCTGATTTCTGAATTCTGATATGTTTCTTTGATAGGGCTAGGGAGAAAGGAAACAATTGTTTTATTTTTAAAATTTGCTTATTTATTTTTTTAAAAATCTTGACACATTAAGTCTTATTTGCAAAGAAAATCTGTTTCAGTAATATATTGAAAATTTCATTATTAAAGGTAGAAATATTCTGTAAGACTTTAGGATATTTCAGGTGTGAGACACAGATACTGATACATATCTTATTGCCATATATGCATTATCTTATTGCCATATATTTTTGAGAATATAAAGTATACACTTAGAAATCTTGGGGCAAAAGGAGGGTTGAAACTAAAGGAGAATGAAAACACTGATGTGCTTAAGGGGGAGTCTGGAGCATCTGCAGGAAGTATGTCTAGAGGAGTGAGCTGTTCTTGGCTGCTTTCCTGGAGTGACATATGTAAAGGAGGATGATCCTATTTGCAACATTCTCCCATGGACATATTTTTTGTTCTGTGTAGTTTCCATGGTTTGCTTTAACTCTTCCTTTGTTTTCTTCCACTCAGGAAAGCATGTCAGAATGCAAGGGAATAGACTGAGAATTGCTAGTCTTAGATGCTGGGGGAGCCTGGGTAAGATATTGTAGACTTAGAAGAAGATTGGGCCCTGGCTGGTGTGCTTAGTGGTTAGAGCATCAAACTGTGCACTGAGAGTCTCGGGTTGGACTCCCGGTCAAGGGCATGTACCAGGATTGCAGGTTCCATCCCCTCCCCTGGTGAGGACGCATGTGGGAGGCAACCATTCAATGGCTACACATCCAGGTTTCTCTTTCTGCTCCTCCCCACCGCCTCCCTTCCGCATGCTCTCTCTCTTAAAAAAAAAAAAAGTAAAAAAAAAATAGAAGGTGGGACACTAGTCTCTCCTGTAGCTCTTGGAAGTAGGTTCCCAGCAATTGTAACTCGACCAAGCCTTCTCACTGGTCCTTTCCAATGGAGTTTAGGATTAAGCAGTAGAAAGAGATTCCTAGTCATCTTAAATAAATTAACCAAGGAGCTGCTATATTAATAATTAATGTTCAGTGACTTCCTCTTCTCTCCCCACCAAAACTCTATTTCTCTCCACTTGCTTGCTGATACCTTATATTCTTCTAATCAAGATTGAAGTTTTGAGTTTTCTGATCAGATAGCAAAATCTTTATTTTATTTTATTTAAATGTGTGGTTATTTTCTTTGTTTCTTTTTTTAATTTATTTTTTTTTCATTTTAAACTTGAATTTATTTTTTTATTTTTTTTGATTAATTA
>NW_006383013.1:74855-76338 GCF_000327345.1 Myotis davidii | reverse complement strand
CTTCTGTCCTCTAGGGAGGTGCTAATCTAGCCTATGCCTGAGGCTATCGGGCAAAAGCCTCTGTGCCGGGCTTGGGCGGGGCGGGTCACACGGGATCAACAGGGCGGGCCGGAGAGGGAGAGCAGTTATGGCCGCTCTCAGTCCTGTCCCGGGGGCTCTGCCTCTCTGAGTCCCAGCAACCGCTGCAAACCGCGGCAAGAGAAAGCTGCCTTCGAGTTCTGACCAAAGCCAGACAGTCCCGCTGCTCCCGTATGAGTCTGGGTCCCTAGAGACTCGCCCAGAACTGGAGCTCAGTGCCTGAGCCTCCCTTCCGATTGAAACAACAACTGTGCCCTCAGCCGCCAGCCCACTCCGCACATGCCTCTGCACCTTTGTATTTTACTTCCGTACTGTGCCTCCTCTGAGTCTCGGTATGCTTTTCTCTTTCCTTCTAGTTGTGGAATTTCCACTCAGCCAGCCTTCCTGTGGTTCTGGATGATGACCGTTCTTTTAGTTGTATTTTTGAAGTGGTTGTTCGAGGCAGCAAACTCCGGTGTTTACCTGTGCCGCCATCTTGGTTTCTCCCAAAATCTTAATTGTGGTAACTTGTTTATAGTATTAAGGTATATATAGTTGATTAGGAAAATTATTATTTGATTAGATTTTTTCCAGTTTAGTTAGGGAGAAAGAGGGATTGAAAGCTGTAGAACATTGCTTACTGCCTGAATATAAGCAAAGGGAAGCTAGGAGCACAGAAAAACAACAAAACTCATAACTTTATTTAAGATTGACTTTGGCTACCTTTGACCTTACAAAAGTAAGTTAGTGATGCCTTTGTCTTGGTCAGCTATGCAAAAGTACACCTCAGGTACCTTTCAATTGTGTCAAGGGGTGCTACTGTGCATAATTTATGAAGGTTCATTTAATTACTTTTAATATAAGCAACTTTGTTTTAAGCCATTTTAGTTGTCAGTATTCTTTTTTTAAAAAAATATTGTTGAAAGTATTACATATGTCCCCCTTTTCCCCCCATTGACCTCTTCTAGGCTGCCTCCACCCCTAGCCCTTCACCACCTTATATCAGTATTCTTTAATTTAGATATACTTTTTTCAACCTGTAATCTCACAGAACCAGAGAATAGCCTGATTATGACAGAAGTATATTCATAACGACCATATTATTAAATTGAAAAAGGCATAATTTGTGTTCTGAGGAAGCATGATAGAATGGACAAAGTCCAGGTTTTATAATTGCATGACCATGTTTTTTAATCCTGGCTCTATTATTTTCTAATTGAGCAGTTTATTCAACCTCTCTTAGCCTCAGTTTTGTCATTAGTTCAAATCCAGCTCTACTTCCTTAGGCAAGTTAACTCTTTTGTATAAGTCCTGTACCTTCCTTAGTTAAGGATTTGGTCAGAGGTGAAAGAAAAAATTTTCTACATCTGTAGAAAATTGTTAAAAGCTTTATTTTCTTTTCTTTCTTTCCTTTTTTTAAAAAATC
>NW_006383013.1:72531-74777 GCF_000327345.1 Myotis davidii | reverse complement strand
TATCCTTCTCTGACGGGCTTATTTCACTTAGGATAATGCTCTCCAGCTCCATCCATGCTGTGGCAAATGGTAAGAGTTCCTTCTTTTTTACTGCAGCATAGTATTCCATTGTGTAGATGTACCGCAGTTTTCTAATCCATTTGTATTTTCTCTTTTTAAAAAATTTGATTTCAAGGAGAGAGAAAAACTTGGATTTTTTCTTCTACTTATTTATGCATTCATTGGTTGTTTCTGGTAAGTGTGCTGACTAGAGATTGAACCAGAACCCGCCACCCTGGTGTATCGGGATGATGCTCTAACCAGTTGAGCTACCTGGCCAGGGTGCTATCTTATCTCTTAAATTGTCTCTTAAAAGCAGGTGTATAATTTCCATAACATTCACGATGTAAGGGGTTTTCTTTAAATGTCATCAATAAATGCAGTTTTTGAATGGTTAGCCATTTTAAAGAGTGGATTCATTCTTTTTTTAATTATTTATTATTGGTAGTCTGAAGGGATGATATTTTCTATGATAGCCAAGTCCAGCCGTGGGCAAACTACGGCCCGCGGGCTGGATCCGGCCTGTTTGAAATGAATAAAACTAAAAAAAAAAAAGACCGTACCCTTTTATGTAATGATGTTTACTTTGAATTTGTATTAGTTCACACAAACACTCCATCCATGCTTTTGTTCCGGCCCTCTGATCCAGTTTAAGAACCCATTGTGGCCCTCGAGTCAAAAAGTTTGCCCACCCCTGGTCAAGTCTTATGTATTTTTGCAAAGAATACAGTATTGAAAATACTGGCAAGAAAATGAAATGTAAATGTCCATTTGTAGGACTGGTCATCGTTTCTAAAAATGTTAATATTAACATGTTGCATCAAAAGCTATTCATTAAAAATTTTTTTTAGTGATTTCAGAGAGGAAGGGAGAGAGAGAGAAATATCAATGATGAGCGAAAATAATTTATTGGCTACCTCCTACATGCTCCGTACGAGGGATCGAGCCTGCAACCCTGGCATATGCCTTGACTGGGAATTGAGCCGTGACCTCCTGGTGCATAGGTCAGTACTCAACCACTGAGCCACAGTTTATGCTGGGCAAAACTGTTCATTTCTTAATGATCTCTTTCTCTTATAGTCTAGCTTAATTTTAGAAACCATACAGTTTGGGTATTTTATCTTGATTTTGAGTTATTTGTGACATTTAATCTCTTCATAAAGTTATACATTTTTTTGTAGTCAGGACTTTGTTTTATATTTTTTAGTATTCTCTGGCATATATAAATGTACTGAATGAATGGTGGGGAGATCCTGATTAGGGGTTGAGTTTTACAACATCAAGTAAATGAACTTCAGTTGTCTGAGTTCAAATCCAGCTCTACTTCCTTAGGCAAGTTAACTCTTTTACTGGTAGCTTTAGTTTCTCATCTGTAAAATAAATTGCTTTGAGGATTATATGAGACTAGAGGCCCGATGCACGAAATTATTGCAAGAGTAGGGTTTCCTTTCCCCGGCTGCTGGCACTGGCTTCCCTCTGGCACCTGGGACCCAGGCTTTCCTCTGGCTGCCTGCAGGCACCCAGGACCCAGGCTTCCCTTGCAGCCCTGGCTTCATTGAGAAGGTGGTCTGGAATTGTGTCCTACCCAGTTAGCGTATTATGCTTTTATTATTATAGACTAGAGGCCTGGTGCACAAAAATTTGTGCAGTGTGTGTGTGTGTGTGTGTGTGTGTGTGGGGTGTCCCTCAGGCCAGCCTGTGCCCTCTCGCAGTCTGGGACTCCTCAGGGGATGTCCATCTGCTGGCTTAGGCCCACTCGCGACCCTCAGCCCAGCCTGTGCCCTCTCGCAGTCTGGGACGCCTCAGGGGAGGTCCATCTGCTGGCTTAGGCCCACTCGCTGGCTCTCGGGGGATGTCCACTTGCCAGCAGGGAGCAGGCCTAAGCTGCAGTTGGACATCCTTAGAGCTGCTGAGGAGGTGGGAGAGGCTCCCATCACCACTGCTGTACTGGTAGCCATCAGCCTGGCTTGTGGCTGAGCAGAGCTCCTGTTGTGGGAGTGCACTGACCCCCAGGGGACAGCTCCTGCATTGAGCATCTGACCCCTGGTGGTCAGTATGCATTATAGTGATTGGTCATTCTGGTGGTTGTTCCACCATTTGGCCAATTTGCATATTAGGCTTTTATTACTAGTACTAGAGGCCCAGTGCATGAAATTTGTACACAGGGGTGAGGGGTCCCTCAGCCCACCCTGCACCCTCTTCACTCT
>NW_006383013.1:51153-71082 GCF_000327345.1 Myotis davidii | reverse complement strand
AATCCTCATTTTAACTCCCAGCTGCCTGGCTGCTGGCTGCCATCTTGGCTGGCAGTTCATTTGCATATCGCCCTGATTAGCCAATGGGAAGGGTAGTGGCCTTACGCCAATTACCATGTTTCTCTTTTATTAGATAGGATAATTTATGTAAAGAGTTTAAAACAGTGCATGGCCTTTAAAAGAGTCTTATATAAAATGTTTATGTTGACCAATGTCACCCCAATAATTTTAATTAAAAAAAATGATCTAGCAAAATATAAGCGTCTTGTATATAAAGTTGAACTATGAGACTTAAACTTCATTTAAGTATTAAAAATAATCTTAAAGCCCTCGCCAGTTTTGCTCGGTGGATAGAGCATCAACCTTTGGACTGAAGGATCCCGGATTCAATCCCAGTCAGGGGCACATGCCCAAGTTGCGGGCTTGACCCTTAGTAGGGGGTGTGCAGGAGGCAACTGATCAATAATTCTCTCATCATTGATGTTTCTATCTCTCTCCCTCTCCCTTTATCTCTGAAATCAATAAAAAATATATATATATTTAAAAAAATCTTAACTTCTTCTCAACTCTGTTGTATTTTTAGTCCAGTCTGTGGAAAAACTTGAATATTTTAATTCAGCTACATTTGTACCTTTAAGTCACAGTAAAGTCTTAATTATTTATATCTAGTTTAGCAGTGTTACAGCTAATCCCTAAATTATTTTGATTATAAAGTGTAGCTATTGAACCTATTAGATAAATTTTCATTAAGTTCAATTTCTATTTTATTTAAGATGATATTTGAATATTCAATCTCCTTGACATTGAATATCCTTATCAATAGCTTTCAACCTGTTACCTGCAACTCTTTGGATTGAGGGTGGATGTTTTCCGTTAGTAAAGAGTTTTCAGATCCATTTGCTCATCAAATATTATATGTAGACAAAATTAATACATTCTCAATATGCGTATGTATACATACACATACATATATATTTAGAACTTTTATACATATGTATATATAAATACATGAAGGACATATTCTTACATATTCTTATGTAAGAATGAATTCATAGTAGTTTTGGTGGTTTTCACTATTTGCTACATCAATGGATGTTGAAAATTCAGCTACCACTTTCACTTTTAAAAGGCTTGTCATACTTAAAAGCTCTCGGCATACTATTTCTACTGTTTTCTTACCCAAGTGTGCCATTTTAGAAATACTAGTATACTTCTGTTCCCCCAGTGTGGCATATGCATTTTAAAAAAATATATTTTTTAATTGATTTCAGAGAGGAAGGGAGAGAGAGGAATAGAAACATCATTGATGAGAGAGAATCATTGATGGGCTGCCTCCTGCATGCACCACACTAGGGATCGAGCTGGCAACCCAGGCATGTGCCCTTGGCTGGAATCGAATCTGGGACCCTTCAGTCTACAGGCTGACGCTCTATCCACTGAGCCAAACCAGCCAGGGTGCATATGCATTTTTTTCAAAAACAGCTTCATTCAGGAATAATTGACATATGATGAACTTGCACAATATTTAAAGTATATAATTTGGTGAGTTTTTACCTATTTATACACCACAACCAGGATAAGGAACATAAAAGTTTCCTTTTGCCACTTTGTAATCCATCTCTCATTCCACCCCCAGAGGTAACCACTAACCTGATGTTATTATAGATTAGTTTGCATTTTCTAGAATTTTATGTAAAAAGAGAAATATATGGTGTAACACCTTTTTTGAGAGAGAGGTCTGGCTTCTTTCACTCAGTCTAATTAATTTGGGATATATGTTATTTTCTGTATCAGTAATTTATTTTAATTGCTCAGTAGTATTTCAGTATATGGATATATCACAATTGTTAAAATGTGTTCTGTTGATAGTCATAGGGTTATTTCTGGTTTTTAGCTATTCAAATAAAGCTTCTATGAACATTCGTGTAGAAGTTTTTGTATGAACACATATTTTCATTTCTTTTGGATATATATCTAGTAGTGGAATTACTGGATCATATGGTAACTCAGTTTTCCAAAGCAGTTATACTATTTTATATTCCCACTAGAAGTGGGAATGGGAATTCCATTTTTTCTACATCTTCACCACCACTTGTTATTATCTGTTTTTGTATTATAGCAATTAGAGTTAGGATGTGATAATTCACTGTGTGTGTTTTAATTGATTTATGAGAAGGAGAGGAAGGGGGAGAGGGGGAGGCTAAAAATAGCCTTTAATTTTAAAATGTCTTTTTTTCCCCATTTTTGAGAGAGAGAGAGACAGACATTGATTTGTTGTTTCACTTACTTAGGCATTCATTGGTTGATGGGCGATCAATCTGCAACCTTGGCTCTAACCAACTGAGTTACCAGCCCAGGGCTCATTGTGGTTTTGTTTGCATTTTCCTATAGGCTAATGATGTTGAGAAATTTTTTATGGGTTTATTGGCCATTTGTATATCTTCTTTGGAGAAATGTCTATTCAGATCCCTTGCCTATTTATGAAAAGGGGATATTTGTCTTCTATTATTGAGTTATGAGTTATAAAAAACCTTTTCATATTCTGGATACAAATCCCTTATCATATGAATGATTTGTATTTATTTTTTTCCAGTATGTGGGTTGTGTTTTCACTTTGTTTTGTTTTTTAAATTTTTAATCTATTTTTTATTGATTTCTGAGAGGAAGGGAGAGAGAAACTTCAATGATGAGAGAGAATCATTGATCAGCTGCCTCCTGCATGCCTCCTACTGGGGATCAAGCTCGCAACTTGGGCATGTGCCTTTGGGAATCGAACCTGGGACCCTTCAGTCCACAGGCTGACACTCTATCCACTGAGCCAAACTGGCCAGGGCTCCCTTTGGAGGTTCCTTAGTCTCCCTGGGTTGCAGGTTCAATCCCGTTCAGGAGGTAACCAATTGATGTCTCTCTCTAATTGTGATGTTTCTGTCTCTCTTTTTTACCTCCCTCTCACCTCTCTCCCTTTCTTTCACTCTCTCTTAAAAAAAAATCATTGGAAAAAAATATTTTTGGGTAGTATTAACAAAAAATAAAATATTTGCTAATTTGGTAGGGAGAAAGTAGTAATTTGTATTTCTGAAATACAAATTTCTGAAATTTGTATTTGATCATTTAAAATATGAACATTAATCTTTAAGTATTTCCTTTTAGTGACATTATGTTCCTCTTCTTTGTCCATATTTTTTTGAGTGGATGTTAATTTTTACACGGACTTGGGGATGGATTATATTAAAAGATGTGACTTAATTTACATAAATGATAACCAAGAAGTTGTTTCATGTCTCCTTCAATTTAGTTTTGCCTTCCCTCCCTCTAACTACTTTCTAATTCTGTCCTTGAATTTCATACCGTAATAAAGTAGAACAATTATGACAGTAAAAGTTATGTGACTATGGTCTCTGTCTCAAAATAGTATACTGTATTCACCCTTTTTGTGTTGATGTGAGATGATAAAATGCCTACATGAAATGAAGTGAAGTGAATGACCTTCTGACAATACATCATGTTGACCTTAAAAGTAAAACAGCAAAAATGGGTTTATTTGGGCACAGCAAAGAATGGCAATTTGGGACAAGCAAACTATAGTAAAAGCCATAGGCATGTCCAACAAACAAAGGGCCATTATTTTATAGAGAAAAAGGAGGAAATTGGGAAGGGTTGTTTTAAATGAAAGTTAATTGGATAGAAGCAGGAGTTCAGGGTGATGGGGACTTCTCATTGGTTGAGTTGCTGTGGTGGTCAATATCTGTGGGAAAGGCAGTGTACATTTTTCCTGTTGGGGTCTGTAACTGTGATTCTTTCCCGTTGGGGGTCTGTAGTTAACAATTCTTTCTGTAGTGGACCTCTAGTGAAGCTCTATGAGAGCTCCCCCCTGTAACCCCCTGTAGTAGACTTCTAAAGTTTACTAAGATTCTTACTCATTACTTTAGTAGTGTGAGATTTCACTTTATTAATTTTCACAGTCAGAAGGATCATCATCTCCTTTGTTTTATATATATATACATATATATATACATACACACACACAGAGTGGAAGGGACAGGGAGAGAGAGAAACATCAATGATGAGAGAGAATCATTGATCGGCTGCCTCCTGCACACTCCCTATTGGGGATCAAGCCTGCAACCCAGGCATGTGCCCTTGACCGGAATTGAACCTGGGACCCTTCAGTCCACAGGTTGACACTCTGTCCACTGAGCCAAATTGGCTAGGGCCATCATCTCCTTTGGATGATCCTGGAACATTGAGCCATGACGATGTCAGTGATTAGATGTCAGGAGCAGATGATGTCAGTGGTTGGGGAAATTTAATATTTTTGGACTGTGGTTGACGGTGGGTAACTGAAACCATAGAAAGCAAAACCATGGATAAGGAAGGGGGACTACTGTGCCCTTTTTTATCAGTATTTTTATTTTTTAAGAATTTATGTGAGCCAAAACTGATGACACTGCTGGGAAGCAAGATCTCAAATGTTCCCTACTGTACCCTTTTTATTCGACTTCTTTTCTTAACATATTTTAAAAATTCCTTTTGTCTTATGTTTATTAAGGAGACTTAATCAGTAGAAAATTATTGGAATCATATGTTCTTTTAAATACAATGCCATTAAAGTATTCTCTAAACTACAGTGTAAGTATTTAGTTTACCTCAAGTCCAAGTTGTATCTCCTAAGAGTTTTCATCACAGTAGCCATTGTGGGGAATTTCTGGAGAAAACACTTTACTTAGGATGAGCATACACCAAAAATGCCTAAGAAAAAAAAAGTGCAAATATATTTAAGAGTTTTATAGGAATATCACTTAATAAAACTTTGGAATTTATTTGTGCCTTAAAAGCACCAATTAAAAAATTCCTCAAAGATTTATATCGTGGCAAGAACACCCAAGTGAGTTACTGAACAAAAAAAGGTTATTTTTAGTATAACAATTACCTCCAATTAAGGATTTTTAAAAATGCATTTTAAAATGAGACAGAATTTGAATAAAATAAGACCTTTTCATTGAATAATAAATTCAAATAATTATTGTAAACATAAATTCCTAGGTGGCACAGTATTCTATTTTATGGATATATCAAACATTGTTTCTCAATTCTTTTGATAGACATTTGCATTATTTTTAATTTTTGCCTGTTATGAATAAGGCTGCTATAAACATCCTTGTACAAGTCTTTTTGTGAACATGTTTCAGTTCCCTTGGTTGAAATACCTAAGAGTGAAATTATTGGGTTGCAGGGTAGATGTATATTTAACTTTATTAGAAACTAGAGGCTCAGTGTGCACTGGTAGGGTCCCTAGCAGCTGCTGGCTGCTGGCCAGGTACTTCCTCCCTTCCCCCGGCCAGCCCTGCCCCCTGGTCGAACTCCCAGATGACCTCCCAGTCAAGGGGACAATTTGCATACTATGCTTTTATTATATAGGATTGCCAAATGGTTCTCCATTAGTAGTGTTCTCCATTTGCTCCATATCTTCTCCACTACTTCCTTGGGTTGTTAGTTTCTTTGATTTTTTAGCCATTCTAGTGGATATAAAGTGATATCTTAGAGTGGTTTTAATGTATATTTTCCAGATGTCTAAAGGTGTGGAGCATTTATTCTTTGTTGTTAAAATCTTTTACAAAGGCAGATTTGCAGATTGATAGTAAATCCTATATAATAAAAGCCTAATATGCAAATAGACCAAACAGTGGAATGACTAGCAGATTGACTGGTTGCTGTGATGTGCATTGACCACCAGGGGACAGATGCTCAATGCAGGAGGAGCTGCCCCCAGCCCACAGGCCCCAACCAACAGCTTCGGTGGCAGGGGGCGGGGCGGCCAGCAGGCAACACCAGGTCCGCCCAGGCGTGTGCAAGTGGGGGCCCCAATCACCCTGCTGGTCACCCTACAGATAGGCCCCGATCGCCAGCCAAGCTTAGGGACCCTACCAGTGCCTCTAGTATCTTAATAAAAGAATCATTTTAATTACTATATATGGACCTAGATTTCTTATCAGACTTGTAAGATCAGAGGTTAATTTGTAATTAAAAATAAAATGGAAAACATTTATTTCTAGTAAAGATTTTTTAGAAATTTTATATCAGTGAAAATTCATATAGTTTTTTGGAGTTAAGAAAATATTTGCTATTGATTAATGTTTGTAAGAACTTGATTTGACTGATAAGTAAATGATTCAAAAGGAAGACTCTAGACAAGGGGTGGGCAAACTTTTTGACTCGAGGGCCACAATGGGTTCTTAAACTGGACCGGAGGGCTGGAACAAAAGCATGGATGGAGTGTTTGTGTGAACTAATATAAATTCAAAGTAAACATCATTACGTAAAAGGGTACGGTCTTTTTTTTTTTTTTTTTTAGTTTTATTCATTTCAAACGGGCCAGATCCGGCCCACGGGCCGTAGTTTGCCCACAACTGCTCTAGACTGTGTTTTGTAGAGCTCTTTTTTGAATTTGGTATGTTGAATCATTGATTCAAGAACATTAAAACTGCATGATCTGGCTAGTAAACTATTCTGTGTTAGAGCCACACGTGAGAACTGATAGTCGAGTAAGGGTATCAGGTAATAATAATACTAGCAGTAGCTAACACTCTATCCAGGCATGTTCTAAGCAATTTAAATACATGAATTTAATCACCTGAATGAAGGTAGGTACTATTATTGTCTTTATTTTCCAGTTGAGGAATCTGAGATACAAATGTTAAGCAGTTTGCCCAAAATCATAGAGCAAGTGGTCTACTGGGATTCAAACCTAAATAGTCTGGCTCCAGAACTCATACTTTTACTACTCATTGCTAAAGTGATTAAATTAAATGCAATCAGTTTTTGCATTCTTATAGTTTAAGATTTCTAAGTTTGTAAATAGACTCTCTACCAGTTTCTCTTCCTTTACTGTCAGTACTCCTGTAATATATACCAGGGGTAGATTTATAGAATGAAAGTTTTATCTGACTTAACAGATGGTGGACAACCCTAGTAACCTGATATTGAGTGCTTTAATTTCTAGAGAAGATGTAATTTCTCTCTTTATCTTAGTTGAGTGTTGGAATTGGAGCAGTTACTTTCAGACAGTCAGCAGTGTTTGTTTAACTGGTCTTTGTGAAAATCTCTAAATGTAAATGTTTAACATCCTTTGGAAACAAACTGAGTGAGGTGTGAGGTTGATGGAATTTGTGTCTGAAAAATGTTGGACCTAATAACAGCACTGCCTAAATACTTGATATTCATAGATATTTATGTGTTCGCACAGATTCATAGTTCCTAAAATTATTTTTTTTCTTTTGGAATTCCCTGCATACTGAAACCATGGAACTCATCTTTGTCATTAGTTTGGGTTTAGATAAGATTAATCTTTGAGGGAAGGCTAGATTTTTCTCTTTTTTAAATCTCTTTTTATTGATTTCAGAGAGGAAGTGGAAGGGAGAGAGAGAGAAACATCAATGATGAGAAAGAATCATTGATCAGCTACCTCTAGCATACCTCTCACTGGAGATGGAGCCCGCAATCTAGGCATGTTCCTTGACTGGGAATAGAACCGTGATCTCCTGGTTCATAGGTTGACGCTTAACCACTGAGCCATGCTAGCTGGGTGGCTAGGTTTTTGGGGGCCAGTTTCCTTGAAAGAAGATTTGGGGATGGGAGGAAATAAAAGTTTATATTAGCTTTGCCTTCACCATGCCTTTTGTGGCCTCCTCTACTTCTGGTTTGGTGTCATTGTATTATAGGTGATGTAAAGAAGTTGGGGTGGATAGGAAGCATTTTGTATGTTTTAAATGAGAGAATATAAATTCTTGAAAAAATAAGTTATGAAATATGAGTTTAATTCCTGTGCTGCTACACTATGATTTGGGTGTTTTAACTTCTCTGGGTTTTTATTTCTTTTATAAAGTGATAGTACTAGACTGGATATAGTTTTGGGGGGGGGGTTGATTCTGAAACATTTAAGTTATTCTAATAATTATAATGAATATAATTCAGTTTTCATATAGCAAATAAATAATACCAACACCATTTATTGAGTCGCATCTATTCCTCACTGATCTTCAATGAGGATCTTAACTCATATTTCTATATACATGTGGGCCTGTTTTTATGCTCTAGTTACCTGTCCCTTAGGTAGTACTATACTATATTTACTATAGCTTTGTAGTAAACTTTTAAATATCTCATATGGTGTGGCCCCACCTCTCATTTTGTTATTCTTTAAAATTATTTTGATTCTTCTAAATCATTCTTAACCTTTAAAATTCTGTGATTTTTGTGTATAGTGCTGAAGTACTGGTTAGACTCTGGGATTTGATTGGTAATTAATACATTCTTATTGAATGAATATATGACCAACTGCCAGTAAGGTTCTGTAATGAACCTTATGGATAACAAAGTATTATTATAAGTTAATAGTAAAATTATGACTCTGATTCTTGAGAATACTGCTAAAATACTTGGCTTTTCTTTTTGGAAGCATATAATTAAATTACTTTGAAATTTGGGTTGGGTGTAATATTAAATATCTTGAATGTTCTCCATGCCTGCAGCCCCATTCCATACTCCCTGTGGTGTGCTGTTCAATAAATGGCGTGAGTGTGTGTGTGTGTGCGCGCGTGTGTGTGTATTTTTTACTCAAGAGAACTTGAAGTGATATGCCCTTTACCTTCTCTTCCTTTTAATAAGGCTGTTTGGTTTGCTCCGAATGCGTTTTCTTTTTCATTCTGAGCCGTAACAGAAACATCTTACATGAAGCCTTCCTTCAGTTTCTTTCTTTTTGTTTTTTGTTATTCCTCACCCAAGGGTATTTTTTCCATTAACTTTTAGAGAGAGTGGAAGGGTCGGGGAGAGACATAGAGAGAGAAACATCTATGTGAGAGAGACACATCTATTGTTGCCTCCCGCACTCACCCGACATGGGCCAGGGATTTAGCCTGCAACTGAGGTACAAGTCCTTGACCAGAATCAAACCCATGACCCTTTCCAGTGGTTCTCAACCTTCCTAATGCTGCGACCCTTTAATACAGTTCCTCATGTGGTGGTCACCCCCAACCATAAAATTATTTTCGTGCTACTTCATAACTGTAATTTTGCTACTGTTATTAATTGTAATGTAAATGTCTGATATGCAGGATGTATTTTCATTGTTCGCAACCCACAGGTTGAGAACCGCTGCTTTAATCCAAGGGTCAATGCTCTAACCACTGAGAAACTGGCTAGGACGAAGGCTTTCTTATCACTTTCTCTACATTTTATCTCTTTTGATTCCATAGCACTTTGTTCCAATACTACGTGACATATTGTCTGGTTTGCATTATAATTAAGTATACCTTTTCTCCCTAGATTATTTACATATTAGGGGTCCGGTGCATGAAGATTCGTGCACTGGGGGTGAGTCCCTCAGCCCGACCGGCACCCTCCAATCTAGGAGCCCTCAGGGGAGCCCTCTCCAATCTGGGAGTTTGTGTCTTTGCAATCATATGAGTGAATTGTCTGAGACCCCAACCAAATTTGGTTTGTTGCTCACAGAATAATAGAGGCTTTTTTTTTTCTTTGTTTCATTGGTGGAGATTTCCTGAAAGTTTTAGGATATCATCCCTTTAAAGCCGCCAGCTCTCCCTCTCTGCTCTCCGTCTAGGGGCCTGGGGAGCCAAGTTCCCCAAGCCCCTAGACGGAGCCAAGTTCCCCAAGCCACTCCACTCTCTGCTGGCTTTCCTGCTCTGCTCTCTGCCTGGCGGCTTGGGGGTACGTGGCTCCTTGGGTCGCTGGGAGCGACCGAGGGAGCCACGTCCCCCCAGGCCTCAGGCTCTCCTGCTCTGCTCTCCCCGCCTGGCACCTGTGTATGCAAATTAACCCGCCAGCTTTGGTGGGTTAATTTGCATACTTACTCCTGATTGGCTGGTGGGTGTAGCAGAGGGATGGTCAATTTACATGTTTCTCTTTTGTTATATAGGATAGGGAACAGGATCCTTGTCACTTTGCCTTATTGTTTTTCTATTTTTTTTTCTTAAATTTTATTGATTTTTAGAGGGAAGGAGGGAGAGAGAGAGAAACATTGATGTGAGAGAAACATCAATCAGTTGTCTTCTGTATGTGCCCTGACCAGGGATTGAACCTGCAACCTGGGTATGTGCCCTGACCGGGAATCAAACCCACCACCTTTTGGTGCACAGGACGAAACTGAACCACACCAGCCAGGGCACTTTGCCTTATTTTATTTTATTTTTTTATTGATTTTTTTACAGAGAGGAAGGGAGAGGGATAGAGAGTTAGAAACATCGATGAGAGAGAAACATCGATCAGCTGCCTCCTGCACATCCCCTACTGGGGATGTGCCCGCGACCAAGGTACTTGCTCTTGGCTGGAATCGAACCTGGGACCTTTCAGTCCACAGGCCGATGCTCTATCCACTGAGCCAAACCGGTTATGGCACTTTGCCTTATTCTTTACTGGAGGCCCGGTGAATGAAATTTGGGCACGGGTAGGGTCCCTAGCCCTGGCTGGCGATCAGGGCCAATCTGTGGGGTGATCTGGGGGCCCCCACTGGCACCCACCTTGGCTGGCCTGGGCAGCTCCTGTGTTGAGTGTCTGCTCCCTGGCGGTCAGTGTGCATCATAGCAACTGGTCTTTTCATCGGTCATTCTGCCGTTTGGTCTATTTGCATATTAGGCTTTTATTATATAGGATAACGCACACAGTTCCTTGCATGTAGTGGGTTCTCACTGGTGTTTGAATTGAATTAACAATCTCACCCTATCCAGTTGCTCAATGGTTAGAGTGTTGGCCTGTGGACTGAAGGGTTGTAGGTTCGATTCAGGTCAAGGACACATACTTGTTGCAGGCTTGATCCCCAGGTATGCTTGTGTATGTGGCAGGCAACCAATTGATGTGTCTCTATCTCTCACATTGATGTTTCTCTCTCTTGTCTCTCCCTCTGTTTCTCCCCCTCCTTTCCACTCACCCTAAATATCAATAGAAAAACTATGTTCTAGGGTGAGGATAAACAGAACAACACAAAACAAAAAAAATAATCTCTGTCCTCATTGAGCATATAGAGTAGTGGGAAGAGATGCACAATAAGAAGAAAAGTATATAGGAAAATTGCCATTTGAGAACATGTGACGAAGATAATGATACATTAAAAAAAATTTTTTTACCTTAATCCTGCCCACACTTTTGTTAATAGTCCTTTCATTAAGCTCTCTTCATTCATCCCTTTAAGTGTGCCATCTGTTTTAACTCTGTTTAAGGGCAGTCTTAATGAACTTGTGGAAGTGGACCAGCTTGGAGTAGTTAAATACAGAATGAAGGTTAAATATTAGGGACTGTGAGAGTTGATAACTTTTTTGAGAATTGTGGCTGCAATGGGTAATTGTGTAATGGGGGCGGAGGTAGAGCATAGCTGAGTAGGGAATGATGGAATACTTTAAAAAATTTATAGTGGGAGATAATGGTACATATTTACATGATAATGGCACTGATCTTATAAAGGAGGAAAGATTGATGATACAGGAGAGAGTGAATTATGGAAGGAAAGAAATTTTCAAGTGCAAGAGATAATATAAAGAGCAAACTCCGGTTGCCCTTTAATAATAATCAGAGATGCTTACACATTTTAAAGTAGGGAAAAAAGAGAGAGCTGGTTTAGTTTGGGTGAGATGTTATAGATTTGGCTGTGGAAAGATTAGGGAGCTTTCCTCTGATGGCTTCTATTTTCTTAATGAAAGTGTCTTAAAAGTGGTGGGAGGAATAGAGAGGAAGGGTGAAGTGTTTAAGGATTGGGGGAAATATATAAAACAGCCACTACAGGGAGCTTTTAGAGTAATATTGCTGTGGTTGAACTGTTCTCCTTGGATATGTGATTTTCTTCAATATTCTACTGCTCTGTTGCAGTCTTGAAGGTGAGTTGGAGGTGCTAAGAGAGAGGGAGAGGAAAGAGACATGGGAAACATTGACTTGATTGTGAACAGTGATTATATCGATGAACTGTGAAACCTAAACTGGATAAAAAGAGTGAGTTGGAAAGATCAAATCTTTTATGATATGTATTTCTTCTTTTTGCTTCCTTCTCATTTATGTCCAAAATGACCAGAATTTATACACACTTAGCCACTTGGAATCTCCCATTCTTGTGTTTCATTTTAGTGGTTTAAAAAAATTATTGAATTTATTGGAGTGACATCTATATACAGTAGGTCCTTGGGTTATGTCGGAGATCCGTTCCTATGGCACAACGTAATGTGATTTTTCCTGTAAGTTGGAACCCATCTACATAAGCACCTACACCACTCACATGGAGCACATACACAGCAGTAATGAAGTGAAACAGTAAAAAAAATTTAAAAGAAAGATAACAATTCCTGACCTTTATTTGTGGTAAATAAATAATAAAAAACTTAAAGCAAATATGTACATATGTCAAAATGATGGAACTTTTTTTTTTATAAATAAATGGGAGATGGTGATGTAACCATGAAACAATGTATGTCGAGTCTGATGTAACCCGAGGACTGCCTGCATATAAAAGCCGAAGTGACTGAATGACCCATCGATCCAATGCGCACTGACCACCAGGGGGCAGACGCTTAATGCAGGAGCTGTCCCCTGGTGGTCAGTGTGCTCCCACAGTGGGAGCACCTCTCAGCTAACTGGGATGAGCAGTGTTAGGATGAGTTGGGGCAGCTCCCCGGCCACCTGCCGCTTTGCACACTGCTATATCCCTCGGGGTATGTTGGATGCAGATTTCAGCCCATTCCCTGCAGGCCACGCACAGGGACCCCACCGGTGCATGAATCCGTGCCCCAGGTCTCTAGTTGGTTAATAAAATTATGTAGGTTTCAAGTGTACAATTCTATAATACTAGAGGCCTGGTGCATGAAATTTGCGCATTGGGGGTGGGGGCTTTTTTTTGGAGGCGTGGGGGTTGAGGGGACTGGGGGACTCAGGAGGCAGGCACCCCAGTGGGGCGGAGGGGACTGGGCACTGCCATCTTGTGGCTGTGGGCACTGCCATCTTTGAGGGCGTGACAGTCAATTAGCATATTCCCTCCTTATTGGCTGTGGGCGCTGCCATCTTTGTGATGGCATGAGGGTGAATTAGCATATTCCCTCTTTATAAGGATAGCATCTGTATATTGTGGGATTTCCCATTTTAAATAAGCAGTTTAAACCCACGTTCAAGCCAAATGGATTGAAACACACACACACACACTCTCACACACAGTTAGTGACCTATAGAGCTTGTGAGTGGGATGTCAAACATAACATTAAAGACTATTAATTTTCAAGTCCAACTTCCTTTGTTAACTTCTTTCTATAAATAGGACACAGGAAAATAATTTCCTCTGAAAATATCTGGATCCATTTAGGATCTTTCTATGAAATTTGTGACAAGATCTGAACTTAGAAAAAATAACTGTTATTCACTGTTAGTACACTCTTTTTGGAAAACAGTGTGGCAAGCTCTCATGAACAGTTAAACATACAGTTACTATAATGAACCAATAGCCCCACTGCTAAGGATTTACTTAAGTGAAATGAAAACGTAGAGTCACACATAAATGTATGCTAATGCCCCAAACTGGAATCAATCCCAAATATACTTCAACTGATGAACTGATAAATTTTGATACATCCATACAGTGGAATACTACTTGTCAGTGCATATAACGACATGGATGGATATCAAATGCATTATGATAAGTGAAAGGAGCCAGACTCAAAAAGCTACATATCCATTTGGCTTGAATGTAGGTTTTTTAAATAATATATTGGAATAAGCAAAACTAAAGGGACAGAAAACTGACTAGTGTTGCCAAGTTGTACGGGGGTGATTTGACTACAGTAGATGACATTTTTGGGGGTGTTTTCTATTGTTTGTATATGATCTATGTCTTGATTGTCGTGGTGGTTACATGATTGTATGTGTTTTTCAAACTCAGAGGTGTAACTTAAAAATGAGTTTTAGTATATATAAATTATACCTCAATTAAAGTTCTAGCTCATATGTAACCATATTAAAAAGTGCTTTAAAGAACTATGGCCTGAAAATGGGTTTTTTTAGATTCTGCTTTTTTTTTTTTTTATGGGAGAAAAATGGTGCATAAGCATCATTAGCATTTGTAAAGTTCTTTGAAGCTTAGAAAACTTGTAAATGATGAGTTTGTCTACACCTAGCAAACATTCCTATCATGTTTAAAAAAATGTTACAAAGTATATTCTTCTTACCTAAGGAAATCAGAAGCTAACACTTTTGAACCTTTTCTACCTTCCCAGCAAACCAATAATGATAATCTGAAAGATTATTTTTAAATGCAATAAAGTTACAAAAACCTTTTTCTAACTAGTAGCCTCTGGCAGCTCCAATACTAAGCAGCCAGTTTCCCATAGTTAAAGAAAGTGTCTTTATAACTAAAGTTATTGATCATGTCTAAGCAAACTTTGTGATGTAGGATCTCTCAAATCTAGCCTTCCTATTATCAACCAGACACAGGACTTTCCTACCACTAGGAAGGGAGTGGTTTCCAGCTTTGGGATGACACAATTGAGAGGTTCTGAAAAGGAGTTAAAAATAGTCTCTAGAAAGAATAACTCAGAATAAAAAGTGTGCTTCATTAAGCATAAAACTAGTAATCTATCACTTAGAATTTAAGTGATAGACCTACCTCTGCCACTAACTAGCTGTGTGACTAGCTAACCTAACCTAGACTTCAGGCTCTTTGTCTATAAAACAAGGACATTTTATAAAGTCTCTTGGGCTCTGCTTCTGGACCAGGAGCCGAGGAGGCCCCAGGCTTCAGTATCATCTTTTTGCATTTATGTTCTATCACTGAGAAGTATTTATATATTTTTTTGAGCCAGCTATGTTTACTTATATATTTGATACATTTATATATTGATTGTTATTTGGGTGAATGTCTTACACTATCTTGACTAGAAGCCTTTTTAATCTTTCAAAGCCATGGTTTCTCATATTGAAAATTGGAATTATAGTCCCGACCTCTTAGTGTTTCTTTGTGTTGATGAAATGTATACACACTTGTATTTATATTATTAGAATAATGCTTAATATATAGTAAGTGATACATATACACACACACATGCATATACATATATACACACATAGACATATATATAGCAGCTATTATATTTTCAAGTGAGTCCTGTACTTCTTCGTTGGTTTCTGTGTGTGTGTGTGTGTGTGTGCGTGCGTGGGTTTGTGTGTGCGTGCGTGCGTGCGTGCGTGCCAGAACTCTTGTCAATCACTTTGAAATTTCTGTAAATGTGTCTGGGGATTGCATGTCTTTAGGCTTTAGGGTAGTGGTTCTCAACCTTCCTAATGCCGCGACCCTTTAATATAGTTCTTCATGTTGTGGTGATCCCCAACCATAAAATTATTTTCGTGCTACTTCATAACTGTAATTTTGCTACTGTTAGGAATCGTAATGTAAATATCTGATATGCAGGATGTACTTTCATTGTTACAAATTGAACATAAAGCATAGTGATTAATCACAAAAACAATATGTAATTATATATGTGTTTTCCGATGGTCTTAGGCGACCTCTGTGAAAGGGTTGTTTGACCCCCAAAGGGGTCGTGACCCACAGGTTGAGAACCACTGCTTTAGGGTAAGACATTTAAATCTAATTTTATCCTATGCCCCTAGCAACCTTGAATTGGAGTTTTTTAAAGAATAAATTACTTTTTTCCCCCCAATATAACAGCAGACTGAAATGCTTTGTTTGTATTTGTGGTCGTGTTTTAGAAATATCCAGGTAGTTGATATTCTTTTAAGTTCTATTGCATGTAGTTTCTAAAAAAAATTAGTGCCATGTGTCTAGAGATGTAGAAGTTGTAATGGAGTGAATTTTAAGTAAGGAAAAAGAAATATAAGACTGTATATAAGGGAGGAGATAAAGTGGTTTTTGAGATAGAGATTTTGGCTTAGACAACCATAGTTATGACAGAGGGAAAGATCATCTTTGGGAAAGAGGAACAAAAAGGAGGGATAAAATAATAAAAGATAGACTTTCAGTTTGTATGTTTAGATTATAACTAACATGCTTGCATATTATAACTCCTGAAGCCTTCACGATACTCTAGTGAATTAAACTTTACCCATGAATTCAGAACCATACATTTTTTCTTTTAAAATAGAAATGTCAATTAAGTTATTTTTTCTTCTTGAATTTTGGTTTTGAATTAGTGTCTTGTAGATTATTATCTACTATTTTTTAGGGAAGCCTGAGTATATTATTCTGCCCTTTAGAGATGTGTCTAAGAAGATTAATTAGGTTTGCTGATTTCTGATCCTGACTTTCTTATTTCTTCAGCTGAAATAATAAGCATATTACTTCCTTTTTTCTCTTACATCAAGCCCTAAGAATGCCTTTGCTTTTATTTTTGCCTTATATTGTAAACTGTTGTGTGCATATAGGTGTTTGGAATCATGAAAGTGTATTATTAAGCAAGAGTCATGGCACAGTATCTTTTAAAGTTTTAAAGTTAATCTACCTGTCATAAATGAGAGCTAATTCAGTATGCCAGCCCATTTTGTAGCCATTCTCAGAAGAACTTCAGATAAGTGTTTCTGAGAGGACTGATCTAGTGATAATGTTAGAGGTTAATCAAGATTTATAAAGTTCTTAATGGTTATGCATGTCTCCCCTAACTGAAGGGTCATGTGTTTGTTTGTTTTTTGTTTTAATGTTTGTGTGCCCCCAAAATTCATGTGTTGAAATCCTAACTCCCTGTGTGATGGTATTAGGAAGTGGAGCCTTTGGGAGATAATTAGGTCACGAAGGTGGAGCCCTCATGAGTGGGATTAGTGCTCTTTGAAAAGAACCCCTTTAGAGCTCTCTTGCCGCCATCTGCCATGTGAGGACACAGAGAAGATGACCAGCTATGAATTAAGAAGAGGGCACCAAATCTGTGGACACCCTAATCTTGGAATTCTCAGTCTCTGGAACTATAGGAAATAAAGGTTTATTTACTGTTTAAACTTCTCAGCTTGGTAGTTTGCAAATAGCAGCTTGTACAAACTAAGCCAAGAAGTAAAAACATTGTGCTTGCTTTCAAGAGCTAGAGATTGTAGCATATAATAGCATAGTTTTGGAGATTTAAAAATAGGGGTTCAGGTCGGGCTCTACATTTATTATTTGAACTTGGGCAAGTTTCTTACTACCTCTAACTTTTTTAAAAAATATATTTTATTGATTTTTTACAGAGAGGAAGGGTGAGGGATAGAGAGTTAGAAACATCTATGAGAGAGAAACATCCATCAGCTGCCTCCTGCATACCCCCTATTGGGGATGTGCCCGCAACCAAGGTACATGCCCTTGACCGGAATCGAACCTGGGACCCTTGAGTCCGCAGGCCGACGCTCTATCCATTGACGCTCTATCCACTGAGCCAAATCGGTTAGGGCTACCTCTAACTTATTTCTGGAAGTAAGATGTGTCAATTTATGGTATCTGGTCGATGGTCATTGGTGCCAATTCAACACCAACAGGAATACCCAATTTGGGATGCATTGAAGAAGGAAACTTGATTCAGTGCAAAACAGCTCAATTGTGATACAGCACGACTGTGAAAACAGCAAGGCTCTGAGGCTGCCCTAGAGCCAGGCCCCTCTCCTTGCAGACAGCTCTGCCGTTCTCCGGTGTGCTCCACTCTGCTCTGCTCAGTGCCAGTCTGCTTTGCTTTGTGTGTGGATCTGTGGTCTGCTCTGTTCTGCTCTGGTGAGACTTTTATGTTTCAGCTCAGCCAGGGATATGCAATCTTCAGTCTTTAGAAAAAGGGAAAATGCACTCCCAAACTGAAAGGTTTTAAAAGAGACTTGTTAACTCTTGTCAGATCTACTGTGGGATTCTGGAATGTTTAAGTAGAAGATGATGGATCTTTGTGAAGCAGTATAGTTTGATGGAAAGAACACAGGATTTGAAATCAGGTTTTGAAGTCTTGTGTCAGTTTATTAACTATATGACTTTTACCTTTTTGAGAGTGTTCTCCTTATAAGTAATATGAAAAGAATAATGATATTTATCTCATAGAATTGCTATAAGCATAGTAATTAAAGTTTGCAATTAACAAATTTAAATGAAAATGCTTTATAAACTATAACATACTTCTTGAGAGTTACTGTGTTCTTCAATTGGGACATTTGTTGTATTTAGTAAAACAACATATGGGTTGCTATCATATGGGTTAAAAGATTGCCCACCTTTCGTTTGATGTATCACTTTTATTTAGGGTGATTATCCTTAGGTTTTTGTCTGCCTTTTTGTTTTCCTTAATAATGATTTTTTTCATAGAATGAGGATTCCTTCTTTGCCAAAGTAATCATTACATTCAGCTTTGTGGTGTGGAGACTACACTGGGATCTAGCCTTTCTTGACATTACTGGTTCTTAAGGGTCAGTACCTCCCCTGTTAGGTGTTTGGATCTTTGAGGTGCACTTTTGGTTGCCACAGTGATTTGGGTGGGGTGGCTGCAGCACTGGCTTTGAGTGAGCAAGGAGCCAGGAATACCATACATACCACAAGGTATGAGAGAGTTCTGCATGATTTTCGAACATTCCGCCAGATCTCCTTTGTAGGTGAAAAACTTGTTTGTACTTATCTGATCCTAATTCTGTTTTACATTTAAACACAAGAATTTTTTTCATGGTTTTAATAGATACTGGATTTTCCAGGAACGCAACTGTTGTGTAAACAAATTGTACTTTATTTGTTTTGTTCAGAAATTCAACAATGGTTGTTAACTTTTTCAGAAAAATCATATTACCAATGCATTTTCCCTCATGGTATCTGATTTTCCAGTACAACTTATTGTGTTAATTTACATTTGTAGCTGTCACATTCATGGCATTTTTATGTATCAGTGCAAGTGTCTATTTCCTTATTAATATGAATTCTAGGATGGTTATACTTGAGCATTTACAGATTAAAATATAGGATTTTATTGAAAATTACTTTTTTCATTATCTTAATTTTTAAAATCAAAGATAGGTAAGTGATTTACTTGCATTTAATTTTAGCTATGTTACCTTTCTAGGGGAAGGTAGAAGATTTATGTTGGCCTACATTATAGGTATCTGTCCTCTTCTTCCCTTCCCTCTCCTTCTCCTCTCCTCCTCTCCTTCCCTTCTCCTTTTCTATTTTCCATTTCTACTATGAAGTATTTGATACATAGACAAGAATGTGGTACTGTATCCTGTATAATAAAAGCCTAATATGCAAATCAACCAAACGGGGGAGGAGGGATGACCAGTGGAATGACCAGTGCTATGACATGCACTGACCACCAGGGGGCAGACGCTTAACACAGGAGCTGCCTCTGCCCCAGGCCAGCCAAGGCAGGTTCCAGCAAATCACCCAATCAGTCGCCCCACAGGTCAGCCCTGATCGCCAGCCAGGCCTAGGGACCCTACCCGTGCATGAATTTTGTGTACTGGGCCTCCAGTATGTAAATAATGAAGCATATAATAAAACCAGTACCTTTGAACCCACACCCCAGCTTAAGAAATAGAACATTGTTGGTATATTTCTCCTTGATTTTCATTCAACTGTCTCTCCACCGGGATAAAGCTCTTCAGAATTTTGTTTCATTTATCATTCCCTTCTTTTTAAGTTGACCCCAAATTTCTATGCATTTCAAAAATATATTGTTTACTTTTGCTTATTTTTTAACTATAAAAATGGAACCATATATATTCTTACTTGCTTTGGCTAATCAACATTATATTTTATTTATTTATTTATTTTTGATGATATATAAATTTTAAAAAAATCTTATTGTTGAAAGTATTACATATGTTCCCTTTTTCCCCCATTGGCCCCCTCCAGCTCCGCCCCCGCCCCCTCCGCCTTCCACCCCAGGCCCTTACTACCCCACTGTCTGTGTCCATTGGTTATGCATATATGCATATAAGGTCTGTGGTTGATTACCT
>NW_006383013.1:47570-50753 GCF_000327345.1 Myotis davidii | reverse complement strand
TTTTATCCTCACCCAAGGATATTTCTCCATTGATTTTTAGAGAGAGTGGAAGAGAGAGGGAAAGACAGAGAGAAATATTAATGTGAGAGAAACACATTGATTGGTTGCCTCCTGCACTCGCCCCAACCAGGGCCCACACCAGCGAGGAACCTGCAACTGAGGCATGTGCCCTTGACTGGAATCAAACCCGGGACCTCTTGGTCCACAAGCCAGTGCTCTTCCACTGAGCCAAAGCAGTTAGGGCTTGCCCATCTTTTAATTGGAATATTTGTTTTCCTTTTGCTAACTTGTATAAGTTCCTTATATATTTTGGATATTAACCCTTTATCAGATGTATCATTGCCACATATGTTCTCCCATACCATCAGCTTCCTTTTTGTTTTGTTGATGGTTTTTTTTCAACATTATATTTTAAAATTTATTTAATCTATAGTGATATGTGTAACTGGTTCATTTTCTCAGATACATGAATTAATTGTATGACTATACCACAATTTATCTTTTCTCCTAAAGATGCACATTTGTATTTTTCCATTTTGTTGGTATTACAAACATACTGTTTATGTCATCAGCATACATGTATAAACATTTCTCTATAAGAATGAGTTATAAACATTTTTTTATGGTGACCCCTCTAACGTACATACACACAGTTGAAAGAAAAATGAGAATCAGTATTCATCTTTACTTATTACATGTAAAACACTCATCTTTTCCATTCTATTCCTCTCTTTCTCTTTAAGGGCTGATTGTGACCTAGTGATTTCACTGTTGATTTTTCACAGTTCAAGCTAGTAGTATTGGTTTTCTTTGGAGGATGGGTATGTTGACCTGGCTTTCCTTTGCTTATAAGGAGGGAGTCAGAAGGCAGCATCCCATGAGGTGAGAGTGCACCTGACTAAGCAGGAGCACTGCTTCTGCACCTGAAATATCCTGTTCAATAAAGTTTCAGCTAGGACAAAATTTGGTTTCAGTCCTTAAGTACCTGCCACTCCTTGATGGGATGAATTCCCTAGGTATGCCCTAACTAAGCATTTTAAGTTATGCTGGAGTCACACCTTTCTCTAAGGAGTCAAGGGACAGGATGATGGGATTGGTTGGGGCTTTCTATTCTTAATATTTTATGTCAAATTTGGTTCCCCCTTTTACTTATTTTGGCCATAAACTGTGTATTCTTGAAGCTCGATCTCAATAGTGTACTCTTCAGTTTTCTGGAGACTTTCTAATATGCATATTCAGATATTTCAGATATTTTTATTTGAGTTCTTCATTCTTTTGTGTTCTACTAGAGACCTTGAGTTTTTTGCCAAAGAAAGTTAATTTACATGGGACTTTAATCTCAAGTAATTGTAAAATTAGGCAAAGAGCTGAAACCGGTTTGGCTTAATGGATAGAGCGTCAGCTTGCGGACTGAAGGGTCCCAGGTTCGATTCCAGTCAAGGGCATGTACCTTGGTTGCAGGTACATCCCCAGTAGGGAGCGTGCGGGAGGCAGCTGATCGATGTTTCTCTCTCATCGATGTTTCTAACTCTCTATCTCTCTCCCTTCCTCTCTGTAAAAAAATCAATAAAATATATTTTAAAAAAATTAGGCAAAGAAGCTACATGCTTTAGCTCTGATTCAATGTTTCATTATTAGAGTATATATGCAAATTAACTTACAGAGCTATGCTTTGAACCTCAGAGTGTGAATATTTGCACGTGGTACTATTCTTTTTTTTTTAAATCTTTATTGTTGAAAGTATTACATTTGTCCCCTTTTTTTTTTTTTTAATGTGCCTCAGGCATGAAACAGCTCTGGCCACCGACACAGGCATCAAGCTAGGATGAACTAAGGACTGTCCATCTGCTCTGCCCCTGACTGATATAAGAGCAACACCACCAATCAGGTGTCTCCTTGCCCATTGCCAGGGGGTCGGTATTATTCTTGATGACTGTGTTGGGGGGTCCTAAATAATAGGACAGGCTCAAGAATAACCAAGGTAGTGTTTTGGTGGGCTTTTCTGTTTAATTTCACTTTTTAGGACTCAAAAATAAACACAATGTTCATTTCAGCCTAGAAGTTACTAAGGTTTGCATTTTTTTTTATTGTGATAAAATACACATAATATAAAATTTACCATTTTAACAATTTTGAAGTGTATAGTTCAGTGGGATTCAGTATATTTACATTGTTCAACCATCACCACCATCCATCTCCAGAACAGAAACTCTACCCATTGAACAGTAACTCCCCATTTTCCCTCCTTCACACCTAGCCCATTGTAACCACCTTCCTACTTTCTGTCTCTGAATTTGACTATTCTGAATATCTCATATACACAGAATTATACAATACAGTGTGGGGCAAAAGTAGGTTTACAGTTGTGATTATGTGAAACAATTTATTCTTTTAAAAAAATATATATATATTATTGATTTTTTACAAAGAGGAAGGGAGAGGGATAGAGAGTTAGAAACATCGATGAGAGAGAAACATTGATCAACTGCCTCCTGCATACCCCCAACTGGGGATATGCCCGCAACCAAGGTACATGCCCTTGACTGGAATCGAACCTGGGACCCTTCAGTCCGCAGGCCGACGCTCTATCCACTGAGCCAAACTGGTTAGGGCAAACAATTTATTCTTGTATTATTTATTACTGTATTATTTTCCATATGAACCAACTGTAAACCTATTTTTTCCCATTCTGTATTTGTCCATTTGTGTCTGCTTTATTTTACTTAGCATAATGTCTTCAAGGTTCATCCATGTTAAAGCATGTGTCAGAATATTGTTTTTTTAAGGCTAAATATTTCATTATATGTATATACCATTTTGTTTATGTGTTTCTGTCAATGGACACTTGGATTATTTCCATCCTTTGGCTATCGTGAATAATGCTGCTATAAACATTGGTGTGCAAATATCTGTTTGAGTCCCTGTTTTAAATTCTTTTGAGTATATACCCAAAAATGGAATTGCTGAATCATATGGTAATTCTATGTTGAATTTTTCTGAGGAACTGCCATATGTTTTACTGTTTTTCTAACATTCATATTATTTTACTTTAGATGTATTTTCCTATATAATAAAGAGTTAATATGCTAATTAGACCGAACAGCAGAATGACCGTCCAATGACCTTCTGGACAAAGCCAGAATTATAGATATGTATTATTATTTTTAATGGCAGTGTTTCACA
>NW_006383013.1:37804-47523 GCF_000327345.1 Myotis davidii | reverse complement strand
AAGTTTGCCTCCCCTTGCCCAGCCAATGTTGCTCTGTGGTTGAGCATTGACCTACAAACCAGGAGGTCACAATTCGATTCTGGCTAGGGCATATGTCTGGGTTTCAGAGCTCTATCCCTAGTCAGGGGAGTGCAGGAGGCAGCAGATCAATGATTCTCTTTATCGTTGATGTTTCTGTCTCTCTCTCCCTCTCCCTTCCTCTCTGAAATCAATAAAAAAATACTTTAAAAAATAGTAAATCAGAGTGCTAGATTCCCTATACCTTATAAAACACTGGATTTATTGATCTTTTTAGTATTTGTCAATCTGAAATGATATTAATTTGTATCTCTTTGGTTACTACTAGTGAAGTGGAACAACTTGTGCTTATGATTTTATTTCTTCTCTTGTCAATTGTCTACTTATGTATTATTAATTTGTAAAGTTCCTTATGTACTAAGGATATTAAATCTTTGTTTTATATTGTAGATATTTTTTCCAACTTATCATTTGTCTCTTAACTTTTCTTCATAATGTCTTTTGCAGTGTAGATGTTTTACATTTTATATCCAGTTTTAGTAGTCCTTTACAATTTCTATTTTGGTCTATTGATGGCAGCCTTGCCCCATCCTGATTTAACTTTAATATTTTTTGTGCATATTGAGAGATTTCTAGAAAATGTTTTTTAGAAATGGAAATCTCTGTATGACCTGATTACATCTATATTTTTGACTAATTTTTTTTTGTATTTTCTCCACCCCCCTCCACCTACACCCCACCCTACCCCAGGTCTTCCCCACACTATTGTCTGTGTTTCTGATTAAATTTATTATTCTAAGTAGTTAGGAAAATTAGGTGTAGAAGGTAGGTGAGGAATCAGAATTGTATTTTAACCTTTTAAAAAAATGAAAATCTCATAGAGATCAATTAAAACTTTTGTTAAACCAATACTTGTCACAGAAAACAAAGCACATATTGAGCCTAATTTGCTTTTTATTGATCTCTAAGGGTTAGGAATGTATTTCCTTGTTTCTTGTTAATTTAGATATGTAGAATATGGTAGATGAGAGAAATGATATAATAACCTCATGAGATATTCTGGGATTTACTTGCTCTAAAAATTCCTTGCATTATCTGTCATCACTAGAGGTTATTGAAGTGGATGCTGCTTCCATTTGTATTCTGCTCTTTGCCTTTGTAGCCGCTTTTGCTTTTGTTAGTCCCAAAATCACATTCTTTAAAACCTTTGATGGCTTTTAATACTCTGTTCTGCTGCTATGTGTCTCTAATTTTTTTGTCTTTTCTGTACTTTACTTCTTGTTTCTTTCCTCTATTTCAACTTGAGCTAAGGATTAAAAGCACTTATTTCTTCTGGTTTTGAAGAAATTAAACATAGCATATAATCTGTAATTTTTTATGTACAGATTAGAGTCCCAGTGCATGAAATTTGTGCATGGGGGAGTGGGGTGTGTCCCTCAGCCCGCCTGCACCCCCTCCAATCTGGGATCCTTCACACAATCTAGGACTGCTGGCTCCCAACCGCTCGCCTGCCTGCCTGCCTGATTGCTCCTAACTGCTTCTGCCTGCCAGCCTGGTTGCCCCTAACTGCCCTCCCCTGCTGGCCTATTCACCCCTAACTGCCCTCCCCTGCCAGCCTGGTCACCCACAACTGCCCTCCCCTGCTGGCCATCTTGTGTCCACATAGGGGCGGCCATCTTGTGTGTTAGAGCGATGGTTAATTTGCATACTAACCATCTTTATTATATAGGATTCTTTCCAGCTCTGTGTATATTTTAGGCTACCTTAAGCTCTGAGTGCATAGCTCTTCTGGATAGTTGAGTTTATTAACTACTTGAATGATAATGTATTTGTAGAGGAAGTGTCATTGTCATTTCACCTAAAATATAATATTAATAATGATATAATGATAAGATAAAAAAAGTATTGAGTCTTATGATCTCAATAGTGAATCTGCCTTGTGAAGAGTTGGAGGAGTTTAGGGATCATCTGGTATCTATTTTGTTCCCTCTACAAATATTTGCCTGGCACTGATTTGGTCTTAAAGATACAATGAGGTGCCTGGCTTCATGGAGCTTATAGTCTTTTATGAAAAGAAGGTTGTGAAGAAACTGTGTACCCTTTTTCTTTTCAATTATAAGAGAAAGTTTATTTAGAACATTACAGAGGTAGTAGAAGTGAGCCAGATGAGCTGTGTAGGCTCAGGAAACAAGTTGCAGAAGCAAAAGAAGGAGCAAACTCCTTAGAGTTTAGGAGAAAGGCACAGGTAATGCTTCTGGGGAAAAGAAGAGAGGTATGGGAAAGGTGAGGGCATACTTCCAAGAAACTGTGTAATCTTATTTAAAGGTCTAGAGGCCTGGTGCATGAAATTCGTGCGGGGGTTAGGGGGCTGTCCCTCAGCCTGTCCTGCACCCTCTCCAATCTGGGACCTCTTAGGGGATGTCCGACTGCCGGTTTAGCCCTGATCCCTAAATTGCCACCTGCTTTCTATTGTTTGAATAGTAACGTTGATATGAAGAACCTAGATAGTGGTGTAAACATATGTGATAATGTTTAATTTGCTTTTGTTTCTACTCATAGTTTTTGTACATAAAGTGGACTTCAAAAAAAAGAAAAGAACCCTCATTACATTTTGGTAGTTATTAATATGTCTAAAAGAAAAAGGTTCTTATTTCTTAAATGCCAAATTGGTAAGGAGGAACTGTAAAGTAGGAGGAGGGGAGCCTGAATGAGTGAACTAGATAGGACAGTGCTTCTCAAAATTTTTGTTGTGTGTGAATCACCTGAGGAGCTTATTAAAATTCAAATTCTTATTCAGTAGGTCTAAGATAAGGCCTGAAATTTTGTATTTCTTACAAGCTCCCAGATGATACCTATGCTACCAGTTTGTGAACCACACTTTATGAGTAACAAGGAATGAGTGCTCCCATTTTGAGAAGAGTAATTTGGAGTCATGCATCCAGGTTTGGAGTTGTGAAGCAGTACATCACACTTGGCCTTGGTGAAATGGAATTATAAGAGCTGTTAATGTTCATTTATATACTAAGAGAGGGTAGGGTATAAAAACCTATTTTTTGAATGGCATCCAGAATTGAACTTGGCTGGTAGATGGGTCTGAAGTCTTTGAAAAGTTGGTAGGAGGTGAAGGAGACAAGAATCATCAGATACAATGAAAGTAAATACTCAGATAAAACTTAAAAGTTAAATGTTGACTAGGAAGACTAATTTGTAATTGAGAAGATTTCCTCCTCTCTTTGTACTTACTCTAACATAGCAATTCTAGTTTTAAAAAGTTGAAGTGAATGCTGTTTTTTAAAAATAAATAGTATAATATTTTCCATAGGCATATTTTCTGTGGAAAGTGTGTCAGATTTCTTTGTTTTTAGGTTTGCATAAGTCTTAAATGTTGTTTGTAAGTTGTCTTTGATTTGTTGCTCTAGTGCAGCGATTCTCAACCTGTGGGTCACGAACAATGAAAATACATCCTGCATAATTTATTATGGCTCCATGTTTTAGTATCATTGAAATACTGGTTTCCTTGAAAATAGTTACAATATGATAAGGAGATTTTTTAATTTATTGTGCTGTAATGGAGGAAGAAATATGTGAAATGTAATCATGGACAAATACTGAGGATATGCCCGCAACCAAGGTATATGCCCTTGACCGGAATCGAACCTGGGACCCTTGAGTCCGCAGGCCGATGCTCTATCCACTGAGCCAAACCGGGCTGGGCATCCGGTCCATCTTATTATCTGGACCTTTCAGTTATATTGACCTTTAAGTTTTCTTCCTTCATCTTTTCCACATTAAAAAAAACGACCCAATTGATTTTAGAAAGTGGTTCAAACTGTTTTAATTTACCATCTGAATGCAAATTAAACCAGTTTTTAGTATATCAAAAAGATATAATTAAGACAATTAAAGATATATCAGGACAGGTAACAGACCTGAATCATAAAGCCATGTTACTAGATCAAGGTCCAAAAGGTAAGATCACACAGCCCTAGCTGGTTTGGCTCGGTGGATAGAGTGTCGGCCTGCAGACTGAAGGGTCCCAGGTTTGATTCCAGTCCAGGGCACATGCCTGGCTCGATCCCCAGTGGGGGGCATGCAGGAGGCAGCTGGTCAATGATTCTCTGTCATCATTGATGTTTCTCTCTTTCTCTTTCTCCATCTCTCTCTCCCCCTCTCCCTTCCTCTTTGAAGTCAGTAAAAATATATTAAAACAAACAAAAAACAAAAAACAAAAACAGCTACTGTCTGTCACATCATCTCATTTTAACACCAAAAGAGTATGAGGGACAATCTCATAGTAAGCACATTTGTAACTTTACACCCATGTTTGGTCATGGCTGGCACCTATTCAAGGATTAGATTTCAGAAACCATTATTTTATGCAACCTTCTTTCAGAGATGACGTTTCTGAGCCCAGGGAAATATCAAAGTTCTTAACAAGCAATGCAGAATGATAAGTGAGTTTAGAACTAGGTCTTCTGATTTCCAGCTCAAAGTTTTGATCATGTCCTCTTAATCTTCATCACATGATGAGACTTAGGCACAGATAATTTGTGCTTTAACAAAGTTCAAATAGCTAGTAAGAAGTAGAGCTGGAAGTTGAATCCACATCAACAACTCCATTTTTAGTGAAACCTGTGCATTCACTTACTTCCATGTAATCCCACTCTATCAGCCTCTATTTAGTTGTAGTGATGGAATTATAAGTGATTGAAAGGAGATGTCTAAGTTAAGCATTTTCTTTCTTTGAAAATTTCAGATTTGGGCATGATCAACTTCTAGGGAAGAGGACCAGTGCCTCTGTTCTTGCAACCAAAGATCTTGATCCATATCCAGAGATTGGAATATTGGTGGACCAGCCATCCTCAGACACCTGACTTAGGACAAGTAAGTGAAAGAGAGAGTAAGGGTAAGAAAAGTAGAATGGGTGCTAATGTTCTTCCTTTCTTTTTCTTGTTAGATGCAAACATTTGACCATCTTTAAAAATTTAACCCTTCATCTTGGTAAAAACAAAGCAGTTGGAATCTTAGTTGGGTGGAGCAAAACCTTTTCTTGATTGTAAAATACATGTCAAAATGTTAACAGTAGTGAAACTGACCGGCCGGTGTGGCTCAGTGGTTGAGTGTTGACCTATGAACCTGGAGGTCATGAGTTCGATTCCCAGTCAGGGCATATGCCTCGGTTGTGGGCTCGATCCCCAGTGTGGGGCGTGCAGGAGGCAGCTATTCAATGATTCTCTCTCATCATTGATGCTTCTCTCTCTCTCCCTCTCCCTTCCTGTCTGAAATAAATAAACTCAATAAAAATATATTTTTTTAAAAAAGCAATGGTGAAACTTAGAGTAATTAAAATTTTCTTTCTCTTTTATGCATTTTCTTTTTTTTTACATGCAATAAACATTAATATTTCAAGAAAAACGATTTTAAGTATAATAAAGTTACATGCAGTAAACATTAATATTTAAAAAAATGATTTCAAATATAATGTTACATACAATACAAATTAATATTTAAAGAAAAAGGATTTTAAATATAATATTACCCAAACTGTACAGTCTCTATGCATTCTCCAAAGTGTATTCATAAGCACATGTTAGTTATCTATTGTTGCATAACAAACCACCCCAACTTAGTGGTTTAAAACATGCCAGTTATCTGTTTTGCTCATGTATCTGCTATTTGTGCAAGGCTCACCAGGTGGGACAGCTTGTCTCTGTCAACATGTGGTGTGAGGTGGAGTAGCTGGAAGGGTAGGGGTGGCTCAAGGGCTGGGAGCTGGAATCATTTGAAGTTTTGCTCACTCAAGTGTCTGGTGGTTAATGCTGGCTGTTGGCACGGACCTCAGCCTGGGCTGTCAGCCAGAACACCTACACATGACCTCTCCTTTTGGCTGATTGATTTCCTCACAGCATGGTGGCTGGGTTCCCAGAGAAAAGAGCAAGGCGAATTTGCATGGCATATTTGACTTAGTTTTGAAAGTCACCTAGTGTTTCTCTGCTCTCTTCTATGGGTTGAGGTAGTCATAAAGGTTGACCCAGGTCCAGAGGAGGAAGGTAGACATAGATCCCACCACTTGAAGAGAGGAGTATGAACATCACATTATAAGAAATGCTATGGATGGAATCTGCCATTGTAGCCATCTTTGGAAAATATAATCTGCCACAGTTTATATTAGTTTTTGTTTTTGTTCAGAAAACTTCTTTTTTCTTTTTCTTTGTGAAAATATATTTTTATTTCAGAGAGGAAGGGAGAGGGAGAGATAGAAACATCATGACAGAGAATCATTGATCAGCTGCCTCCTGCATGCTCCCCACTAGGCACCGAGCCTGCAACCCAGGCATATGCCCTTGACTGGAATCGAACCCAGAACCATCAGTCTGCAGGCCGATGTTCTATCCACTGAGCCAAACTAGCGAGGGCTTACTTTTTTTAAAAAAAATCCTCACCCCAGGATATGTTTTTATTGATTTTAGACAGAGAGGAAGGGAGGGAGAGAGAGGGAGAGAGAAAGAGAGAAACATCTATTAGTTGCTTCCCATATGAGCCCAGACCTGGGATTGAACCTGAAACTTAGGTATGTGCCCTGACCAAGAATCGAACCCACAACCTTTAGTGTACAGTTGATGCTCCAACCAACTGAGCCACCTGGCCAGGGCTATATTACTTTTAAGATAAAGAATATAAATAACATGGGTATATGAAAAAGAGGAGTATTTACTGGAAATTATGGTGTAGGAGTCCAATAAGAATTTTGTGTGCTCTTCTTGTCTAATAGAGTCTGATACTGAAAGTAAGATGCCTAAAACAGGGAGAAGTGAAATACATTTTGAATTTTCTTTTGTATCAACAAGAAGAATACTGCTATTATCAGAAGTAGAGACAAGAACTTATAAATAAGATACAAAGTAAGATTTGTAGTTGGGGTTGTTGTTTTTTTTTTTTTTTTGAGAAAAAGCTAGTTATTTAGTTTAAAGTCTACTTGGGTACTTTTTTTTGCTAAATATATTTTATTGATTTTTTACAGAGTGGAAGGGAGAGATAGAGAGTTAGTAACATTGATGACAGAGAAACATCGATCAGCTGCCTCCCGCACATCTCCCAGTGGGGATATGCGCACAACCCAGGTACATGCCCTTGACCGGAATCGAGCCTGGGACCTTTCAGTCCGCAGGCCGACGCTCTATCCACTGAGCCAAACCGGTTTCGGCTGTTTTGTTTTGTTTTAATAGTTTTGAGAATTATTTGGGAAACTGGTTTCCAATACATATAATAGATTTGAGAAACTAGTGCCAATATTTGGTTGTCTTATTGATCACACCAATGATATCAATTGCCTATGACAGGTTTGAATATAGCTGGCACTTAATTTCTGGATGTAATGGGATAACTTTTTGTTCATTAGGTTATAATGTTCTTTATTACATGGGATAATATTTTTAGATGATCCTCTAAGCATTACATGGGGGTGTTGGTCCATTCACTATATCTGGGAAATAAGCTCTAGGGAACATCTTGTTATCTATTAGACTCAGAAAAGTTTCTTGCTGTCTAGGTGCTTTCCCCTTCCTGGGTGATTTACATCATATTAGCCTAATTAAGCAGAGTTGGCTCAGTAATCTTTCCCCAGTACTCACAGGTAGATAGATATTTTGCAGTGGGAAATGACTGAACCAGATATTGTGACAATAAAGGTAACCTCAGAAACTTGTTCTCAACTGTGAATAATCAGAATTGACTGAATTTATGAAACAATATATTTTAGTTCAAAAGGTATCATAATTGGGAAAGCTATTTTGTTCGTTTGTGTTTTGTTTTTTTGCATTTGAAAACAAAGTGAGATGTTTTCCCGTAGACATAGATTGGGATTAATGATTATAGGTAGTGTAAAATATTGTATCTTAACAACAAAACATATGAACGTATATACAACATATTTAAGCGATTAACTTGCCTTTTTTGTTTTAAGCATTTTTTTTAGCCCACTTTTGATTTTAAGAAATCTGAGTAGATAAATTGCTGATAACATCTTTGTCCGGTTTGTTCACTGCTTTTTCTTGTCTCCATTCTACAAGACCTATGTTTGAGGGGATAAAAACTCCTTAAGTGAGTGAGATCTACTTTCTGATTGAAACTAAAACAAACAACAATAAAAACTCCAAAAACACCCTATAGAAATTACAAACATAGGGTGTGAGTCTATGGCACTTTATTCAATCTCTGGAAGGAGGTAAATGATAAGGTTCTCTTGTAAACATAAATTACTTTGGCCTGGCCAGTGTGTCTCAGTGATTGAGCAGCGTCAGCCCATGAACCAAGAGGTCAGGGATCGATTCCTTGTCAGGGCACATGTCCAGGTTATGGGCTTGATCCCAGTGGGAGGCAGCTCATCAGTGATTCTCTCTCATTGATGTTTCTCTCTCTCCTTCCTTCCTCTCTAAAATTATTTTTTTTTAAAAATATATTTTTTAAAAAGATCAATGACTAAATATTTTTTTAAATGTAAAAAGAATTTTGAATAATAGTTAAAGGCAGAAATTATATTTCTTTGGTTAGTGATTCTCCTACTTACCATTATTTTTTGGTGAGATTCTTATTTCTAAAATTATAATAATTCTCAGTTGAAAAATGGCGTTCAGTTCATGCTTATGTAGATTTTTTGGCAAAACAGAAGTTGTGTGACTTTGTTCTTGTTCATGTCTTCCCCCTTCCCCATTGTTAACAAGTATAGTACCTTTTTGTATGAAATGTTTAACAAAAATGTTTAAAATTTGTAGTAAGGAAGTGATTATAGCAAAGCATAAAATTTACCATAGTAGCTATTTTTAAGTGTACAGGTCAGTAATGTTAAGTACATTCACATTGTTGTGCAACCAATCTCCAGAACTCTTCATCTTGCAAAATTGAAATGCTATAATCATTAAACAACACCTCCCTATTTTCCTCTCCCTTAGCCCCTGGAAACCAACATTCTGCTTTCTATGAATTTGACTAATCTAGGTACCTCATGTAAGTGGAATCAAACAGTATTAGTCTTTTTGTTTTTGACTTATTTCACTTAATGTCTTCAAGGATATTCTGTGTTGTAGCATGTGCCAGAATTGTGTTCATTTTTAAGGTTAAATAATATTCCATTATATTCATTTAACTTAAAAATATTCATTTTACTTTAGTATGATGTATAATTACATAGGAACATTTTACTGGATACTGTGGAAAACAAAATGAATTTTAAATTTAGTTGTGAAGGTGAGCTTTTGGTTGTGCAAGGTGAAACTTTGCTTGAATTTTGGGGCCTTGGACAAGTTATTGAATTTATAAGTATCTGTTTTCTCATCTGTGAAATGGAGTCAATAATACCTAACCCCATTTAGGGTAATTATGAAGAGTGAAGGAGATAATTTATGTAAAGTAACCTAATACAGTGCATGCTACATTGGAAGTACTATAGTAAGAGATATTATGATTATATTTGTCTTGGGGGGTGTACATTGTAATAGACTGGAAGAGAATGGACTTTATAGAGGACAGATTTGATTTCATTCCTAGTTCCACTTTGCACTAGATGTATGGTCTTAGACAAATCAATGAATCTCTATAAGAAAGTTTATTAATGTGTAGTGTTTATGTCTCAGGATTTTTAGAAGGACTAGAGGTTATATATGTACAGTGCAGTACCATGTAGGCTCTCAGTAAAAGGCATCTAT
>NW_006383013.1:37013-37774 GCF_000327345.1 Myotis davidii | reverse complement strand
AGTTACCATTTCTTATTTTGGAATCCTTATAATAGGGAATCAGTCATTGAATTTACTTTAGGAATTTATGTGAGGTTTACTTTGTGCTAAGAGGAATATTGTTGATTAATAGTGAAATTTTAATCTGTTCAGAAAAATTTGTCAGCTGCAGAAATTGGACTATTACTGTGGGAAACAAAAAGATTTTAAATTTTGTTGTGAAGATGAGCTTTGGGTTATGCAGAGTGAACCTTAGCTTGAATGGTATTGTGCTGTGAATCTCAGTTCTTTTTTGTTCAACACTGTTTTAAGATTGAAACATAAGTGTAAATCTAGTTTATAACTACTGACTGTTGCATAATATTTCATTGTATATGCATTTCTACATTTTACTTATGCATTTTTCTAATAATGGATTTCTGGGTTTGGCTTGGAAACTGCTAACACAAATAGTACTGCTATAAACCTCCTTATACATGTCCCCTGTTAACTTATGCAAAAGTTTCTCTGTAATATATATTGTGGAAAAGGAATTGTATATACTTAATTTCAGTAAATATTGCCAGATTGTTTTCCAAAACGGTTACCCAGTTTATGCTCCCACCGGCAATGTATTAGGGTTCCAATTTCCTTTCATCCTCACCAGCATTTGGTGTTACCTCTTTAGTCTTGTCAATCTAATGGGTATACTAGTAAAGTATTTTGTCTTTATTGACATTTCTGTAATTGAGAGTGAGGTTGGGTATCTCTTTACTTTTATTTTAAATTTATCTTTATTGTTG
>NW_006383013.1:30031-36980 GCF_000327345.1 Myotis davidii | reverse complement strand
GGGCCTGAGCAAGACAGGCCAGACATGCCATGGAGCCCTCTCACAGTCCCTCCCCTGCTGGCCAACCTCCTGCATCCCTTCCCAGCCCTGATCATGCACCGGTGGGATCCCTTGAACTGGCCTGCACCCTCTTGCAATCTGGAACTCCTCAGGGGATGTTGAAGAGCCAGTTTCGACCTGATCCTGCCTAAGTGACCCACCAGCCAGCTGTTCTACCAGCTGATTGGTAGCTATGACATGCACTGACCACCAGGGGGCAGATGCCCAAGGCAGGAGCTGCCAAGCTGCGGTGACTTGGCAGCTGTGGTTCTTGGGTGATGCACCTAGAACCAGAGAGGAGGGAGCCCGATTCCAAGGTGCGTCACCCAAGAACTGCCCTTTTGCAATCCAGGACCCCTCGGGGGATGTTGGAGAGCCAGTTTCAGCCCTATCCCCACAGGCCAGGCTGAGGAACCCCTCTGGTGCATGAATCCGTGCACTGGGCCTCTAGTTAAAATATAGAAAACCATAAAGAAAAGAAAATTCTCATAATCTTTCTACTCAAAGATAACTGCCATTACCATTTTACCTTATATACTTTTAAGTGCCTTCCTAGGTGGTGTACACTGGCTCACTAGGCCCAATAATTAATGAATTATGCAAGCCCAAACCATTGATAACTTCATGTTAGCTATGGTGGCAGTAGTTACACCATGGAAGTTGGCAAATGCCACAAATCACAGCTTCCCTCTTCGTGCCCAATTCCATCCAGAGCCAAATTATTACCACACTACTGCATATGTACATTATATCAATAAATATAGTTCTATTTTTTTTAATGGCTTCATAGAAGTCCTTGCATATATCAGTGGTTCTCTGTGTGGTTCTTGGACTTTTATTAAAGAGCAGTTGTAAACACTAAAATTGGCCTGTATCCCAATCTTCATCCTTAAATGACTTTTTCCCCAGGGTGGGCAAACTTTTTGACTCGAGGGCCACAATGGGTTCTTAAACTGGACCGGAGGGCTGGAACAAAAGCATGGATGGAGTGTTTGTGTGAACTAATATAAATTCAAAGTAAACATCATTACATAAAAGGGTACGGTCTTTTGTTTTTTTAGTTTTATTCATTTCAAACGGGCCGGATCCGGCCCGCGGGCCGTAGTTTGCCCACGGCTGCCCTAGAATGATTGCTTTGGACTCGAATGGCATTAATAGAGTCTGCCAAATTGCCAAGATTCCAGATTTATACAGCCTTAGAAATAATTTGATGATTTAATAATTTACTGCCTTAATTAAGCATTCAATAATTTTGTTCTTAGTGATATCTCCAAAGTTTATAGTTTTGACTTGAATAATTAGTTCTCAGACATGCTGCTTGCTCTGAAATAAATGATGAACATTGGAGATGAAATGATACTCCCACTATTCTTTAGTGTTTTATCTTACCTTCCACTATAGTATGGTAGCTTGGGTAATTACGTAGCCTTAGTCAAGTTGCCTAATTTCTTTGTGCCTCAGTTTTCTTACTTATAAAATTGAGCTACTAATACCCATCTCACAGGGTTATCATCAGGATTAAATGCAATATGATATGTAATGTGCATAACACAATTCTCATAGACACTTAGTAATTGATAAATTCCTTTCATTTTCTCTTCTTAATTTAAGTGTTATTCATAAGTTTCTTCTTTTTAAATTTTTATTGAATTTATTGGGGGTGACATTGGTTAATAAAATTACATAGGTTTTCATATGTACAATTCTATAATACATCATCTATAAATTGTGAGTTCACCACCCAAGGTCACCATTTCATAAATCTCTTCTTTATACTTCTTCTCCTTATACCAGTAGTTCTTAACCCTTTTTGGGGTCTTGTCCTCCTTTCAAAATAGGACATAGGTAATCACTCCTCTTACCAGAAGAATGCACATGTCTATTGAACTTTACCTGCAGTTTTGGAACTTTATAGACACCGCTCTCCCACCCCCTCCACCGAAGCTCATGCATGAACCAGGTTAAGGATTTTTGCACATCATCATCTTTTGGCAGACTATCTAGTCCTGACTTTGATTGTCAAGTCAGTGTAGATGGCTCCTAAATTTGGTTCTCTCTCTTGTGAACTTCTTCCTGCTGGACATATTTATCAGGTTATCTTTATGTAGTAGAGAGATTAAAATAAGTGAATAGAGAGATAAAGCACACATTTTAATTACTGATATTATAGGCTAAATAATTTTTTAAAAAATATATTTTATTGATTTTTTTTTTTTTTACAGAGAGGAAGGGAGAGGGATAGAGAGTTAGTAACATCGATGAGAAACATCAATCAGCTGCCTCCTGCACACCCCGCACTGGGGATGTGTCCGAAACCAAGGTACAAGCCCTTGACCGGAATTGAACCCGGGACCCTTCAGTCTGCAGGCTGACGCTCTATCCACCGAGCCAAACCGGTTAGGGCTAGGGCAGGCTAAATAATTTTTATGACATTGTGTGGCTTGACTTAGAGATCTGTGCTCCCTGTAAACAACAGCTAATCAAGCTAAATGAGGTTAAATGCTAAGGCACAACTGTCTAATTTCCTGGTGTATCTGTTAGAGCTTACTTGTAAACTTTTGAAAAGGGTTTTGGTCACAAATTGTAGCCAGGAAATCAGTTTCCGAGAAACCACAAAATATGGTAACTTCTTTTATTTTTATTATTTAAATATTTTGGTAACTTCTTTTAGATTATAGATTATAGCCAAAATGTAATTTTATCTAAAAGTTCGCTGTTTCAGCTAGTATTATGGATGTCTGTGTGTTACTAGAGCCTCCTGCCTTCATCTCTTCCACTCCTTCTACTCCCCACAGTTTTAGTTAGGACTCTAATAGTTTCAGGTTACAGAAACCCAGTTTAAGGGGGAAAAAGAGTTATTGGCCCAAGTAATTGAATAATCCAGAGTCAAATCTGATTTAGTTAGAGATCTAGGGGCTCAAAAGACTATCTTAGTTTTATTACTTATTTCTCAACTCTGTTTTTCTTTGCCTCTTTGCCTTCTAAGACAGATAGCTTTCTTCATGTAGTCAGCTCCAGTTTATATTAGTTTATATTTGCAATCTCAGAGAAGAAGAGGTAATCTTCTCCATCATGTCGGAATATGAATGATTCTTAAACTGTGGTCCCTGGACTAGTATCATCAGCATCATCTAGGAATTGTTAACAATATAAGTTCTGGGGCCTCTTCCCTGACCTATTCAATCAGAAACCTCATGGCCCAGCAGTCTGTGCCTTAACAAGCCTTCCCAGTGACTCTCATGTATGCTAAAGCTTGAGAACTCCACTTATCTGTGTCATCAGTGCTCACAGCTGCCTGAAACAGGAGAAGGCATCTTCACTATTAGAAAAAAATTAGTGGTTTTATTCGAGTACATAACAAGCACAGCTGGAAATTTAAAAAAACATTTTTTAAAATCCTCACTCAAGGATATATGTTTATTGATTTTTAGAGTGAGGAAGAGGGTGGGGGGAGAGAGAGAGTAGAGAAGCATCCCCATGAGAGAGAAACATTGGTCAGTTGTTTGCCATACGCACCCCAACTTGAGATCGAACTTGAAACCTAGCATATGTATGTGCCCTGATTGGGAATTGAACTTGCAGCCTTTTGGTGTATGGGACAATGTTTCAACTAATTGAGCCACCCGGCCAGGGCAGAATTTTTTTTTTTAATTTAAATTTCTGCAAGGTTATTGTCTATGCAGTTCATTTCAAGCATTTCAGTTCTCTTTAAAGAGATGAGTTTCTCTAATTTTTTAAAAAAATATTTTTATTGATTTCAGAGGGAAAGGGAGAGGGAGAGGAGATAGAAACATCAAAGATGAGAGAGAGTCATTAATCGACTGCCTCCGCACCCCCTACTGGGGATTGAGCCCGAGGCCCAGGCATGTGTCCTTGACTGGAATTGAACCTGGGACCCTGCAGTCTGCAGGTTACGCTCTGTTCACTGAGCCAAAACAGCTAGGGCTCTCTAATATTTTTATGATACACTGTCAGGAGGGAAAAAGGAAAACAGAGTAGCATTTTTTGGTGCCATCTATATACAGTGGGACTTTGACTTACGAGTTTATGAGACCGAGCTCATTAAGGAGCTTGTTAACTCAAATTACTCTGTCAACTCAATGCAAAAAATCAGCCGAGAGACAGCTGGTATCTCAAAAAACTCATTAGTCGGGACACTTGTAAGTCAAGGCCCCACTATATCATGGTGCTTTAATCCCTCACACAGTGATTTTGCGTCCCCATTGTTGCCAAAAGAGGTTTAAAAAGTTTCCTAAGGCAGTGAGTGTTTCTGATAAACAGAAAAGTAGAGTTTGAACGTAGACATTCAACAAGCATTTATAGAGGACCTACTATGTGCTGGGACCTGTTCTAAGTATCAAGAGTACAAAATGCTTAAGATCTAGTTTTTGTTTTCAAGGAACTCAGTCTTATAAAGAAGACAGTGCAGGGCAATGATTCCTATGACAGTGCTATCTAAAGAGTGGTTTGGACCCCAGCCTGTGTGGCTGTTAGTTGGAGCATCATCTCATACACTGAAAGGTCTCAGGTTCGATTTCCAGGCAGGACACTCACCCAGGTTGCAGGTTCGATCCCCAGTTGGGGTGCATGCGGGAGGCAACCGATAGATGTTTCTCTTTCTCCCTCTCCCTTCCTCTCTCCAATAAAAGAATGAAAATATATCCTCGGGCAAGGATTAAAAAATAAAATAAAATAGAAAAGAAAAGAATGGTTTGGGAAACAGTGGAGGGAGCATCGACTTTGCTTTGGAGGTTTGGGGAAGACTTCAAAGAAGGATGTGATCTTTGATGTTTAAGTAGATAACATTTAAAAAATTACTTTGATAAACACAAAAATCTCATTCTGCTTTCATGTTTAGTGAAATATCAAAAATTAGTTACTGTCTCTAAAAGTCAATTAAAGCAATGATAATTTTAGAATATTTTTTTCAAACTACATCTGCCCTTTATCCCACTATTTTAACTAATGCGTTTTCAGAGGAGGGGCTTGTTTTAGCACTTCATAAGTTTAAAAACTATATTATAAAAATGACAATGAGGTACCATCTTCACACCTGTCAAAATGGCTGTCATCGCCGAAACCGGTTTGGCTCAGTGGATAGAGTGTCGGCCTGCGGACTGAAGGGTCCCGGGTTCGATTCCGGTCAAGGGCATGTACCTGGGTTGCGCGCACATCTCCAGTAGGAGATGTGCAGGAGGCAGCTGATCGATGTTTCTCTCTCATCGATGTTTCTAACTCTCTATCTCTCTCCCTTTCTATCTGTAAAAAATCAATAAAATATATTTTTTAAAAAAATGGCTGTCATCAACAAATCAACAAGAAAGCGCTGGCGAGGATGTGGAGAAAAAGGAACCCTCATGTACTGCAGGTGGGAATGCAGATTGGTGCAGCCACTGTGGAAAACAATATGGAGTTTCCTCAAAAAATTAAAAATGGAACTCCCATTTGACCCAGTAATCCCACTTCTAGGAATATATCCCAAGAAATCAGAAACACCAGTCAGAAAGGATATATGCACTTGTATGTTCATAGCAGCACAATTTTAGAATAGCTAAGATTTGGAAACAGCCTAAGTGCCCATCAGCAGATGAATGGTTTAAAAATCAGTGGTACATTTACACAATGGAATAGTATGCTGCTATAAAAATGCTAAGTGAAATAAGTCAGTTGGAGAAAGATAAATATCACACGATCTCACTCATTTGTGGAATAAAATGAACAGCATAAACTGATGAACAAAAATAGAGCCAGAGAAAAAAATATTTTAGAATATAATAGAAGTAGTCCTGTTATTTGCAGATTTTTAATATTTCCTATAACTTTTGTGATATACTACATTAGTACAGTTTTGGTAATATTATTTAAAATAGTTTTTCTTGAAATATAAAAAAAATTTTAAAAATAGGAAACTGAATGAAAAAACAGCTAAAAAAAAAAAAAAGCTATATTGTATGCCATGGTTTAGATCAGTGATGGCAAACTTTTTTGAGCTCAGCGTGTCAGCATTTTGAAAAACACTAACTTAACTCTGGTGCCGTGTCACATGTAGAAATTTTTTGATATATACAACCATAGTAAAATAAAGATTTATATTTTTGATATTTATTTTATATATTTAAATGCCATTTAACAGAAAAATCAACCAAAAAAATGAGTTCGTGTGTCACCTCTGACACGCGTGTCATAGGTTCGCCATCACTGGTTTAGAAATACCATAATTTATTCAACAAGTCCCCATTTTTTAATATTTAAGTTTATAAACTTTTTAATAGTATAAATGGTGCTACACTTAACATTTTTTAATATTCATCTTCGTATACTTGTGTTACACCTTTAGTATAGTTCCTGGAAATAGAATTGCTGGGCGAAATATTTTTTATGGATTTATATTTCTTCCTTTGTCATCTCTTATTGTCTTTTGCCTTTTTTTTTTTTTTTTTTGCTCTTAAAATGCTCTTTACATGTTATGTCTTCATAACATGGATTATATTATAGTGCTTTTTGATACATCTGTTTTTTATTTTTGTTGATAAGGTAAAACATCGGGTAATTTCTGGTGGCCTTTTGGCATGTAAGCCTGTTGAGTAAGATGATACAAATAACCAGTGTGTCTCTGATAATATAGTTTAAGGCAGTATATTGGAGAAGAAAGAATACCAGTGAAAATCAGGAGATATATACATTATGGTTCCACCTTAAACAGTGACTAATCATATGATTTTATTTATTTACTAGAGGCCCGGTGCACAAAAATTTGTGCACTCGGGGGGGAGGGGGGTCCCTCAGCACGGCCTGTGCCCTCTCGCAGTCTGGGACCCCTTGGGAGATGTCCGACTGATGGTGGGCCTAAGCTGGCAGTTGGACATCCTTAGCGCTGCCGCTGAGGCCGGAGAGGCTCCCGCCCCCAACG
>NW_006383013.1:18481-28948 GCF_000327345.1 Myotis davidii | reverse complement strand
CCCTGCCTGCCCTGGGTTGGGTCTCCCACCATCCAGGTCACAGATAGCAGGCCTGGATGGCAGAGGGGCAGGCAGGATGGCGCTGTCCCATCCTGCCTGCAGTATGCAAATTAGCCGCCATCTTTGTTGGCAGTTAATTTGCATATTGCCGTGATTAGCCAATAGGAAGGGTAGTGGTCGTATGCCAATTACCATGTTTCTCTTTTATTAGATAGGATTGTAAATCCTCACCTGAGGATATTTTCTCCATTGATTTTTAGAAAGAGTGGAAGAGGGGGAGAGACAGTGAGAGAGAAACATGAATATGAGAGAGACACATCAATTGGTTGCCTCCTTCACATGTCCCAACTGGCACCAGGGATCAAGCTTGCAGCTGAGGTACGAGGTACGTATGTGCCCTTGACTGGAATCCAACCTCCAACCTTTCAGTCCGCGGGCTGACGCTCTTAACTACTGAGCCAAACCAGCTAGGGCTAATCATATGATTTTAAAATTGTTTTCATCATGTATGCATTTCCCTACCCGTGACATAAGAATGGTATTAGCTTTATGCTTTTGCCCACCTTATTGAGTCAAAAGAGAAGATATGTATAAAATGGAGGTCAGAGACATTATGTGACTTATTTTATCTATCTATCTATCTATCTAAAGAGAGAGGGAGAGAGATATAGAAAAATCAATGATGAGAATCATTGATTGGTTGCCTCCTGCATGTCCCCCACTGGGGATCAAACCCATAACCCAGGCATGTGCCCTTGACCGGAATTGAACCTGGGACTTTCTGGTCTGCAGGCCAATGCTCTATCCATTGAGCCAAACCGTCTCTGGCTTATGTGACTTATTTAAAGTCATGTAGTTTGAAAGTGGCAGTCAGATATTTAGCACAGCACTTCTGACTTCAAGTGCAGTGTTCTATCACTGTATTACAGCCCTAGTTGGAGATATGGTATACAGAGCAAAAGAACTGTAGGAGAAAAAGTATATATGTGCTATCAAACCATCTGTTAGTTTTTGCCATAATACCGTAGTCTTTTTTTTTTTTAACATGCCTTTGAAGTTTACTCCCCCTCCCAACAAGTTAGTGGCAGAGAATAGGGTAGAATTTTAAATGAACAGAAGAATGGTTTCTGAGATGGATAGGAGAATACTAATAAAAGAGAAAATTATAGAGATGAAAGTATAAAAGAAAAATTATACTATAGAATCACTAGAAGAACTGTGTCATAGATAATACTGGAATATAGGAAGATACAAGCAGAAATGGAAATATTAAAAGAATAGAAATATTTATTAGTTCAGTGGCTTTTTGTCTCTAAGCAAGCTTTATTTTCATCCTTAAGGTAGAGAGAGTTCTCTGAAGGTCTCAAGGATGGAGCTGATTTGGGCCACACATACATATACCCCACCCCAGTAGATTTGATTCCTTTTAATGAATGGGCCATTATTAGCTTACTAGCTGCAAAATGATTCCACGCTTCACAAAGGTTTCCTAGTCATCTTGGGGACTTTTCAGACAGCTAAATTCTGGGAACTGAGTTAGAATTGAATGAATGGATGGAAGTTAGTTGGGCCATGTCGCAAATGAGCTACCTTGTTATCTTCAACTGCTTTATGTGTAAATGAAAAAACCAATACCCTCTCATATTGCTTCATGGTTTTGTTGGTCTTGAAAACAATCTGTCAGTTTTTACTGTATATTCTGCTAACTTTATGACATTTTGTCAAGGAGTACATTCAAAAACAGAATATAATACTAAAAGAGAACTTGTTAATTGGTCATGATGATGGGACTTTTTTATTTTCTAAATAGCCATTGCATATTTTGACATTCAGATATAAAAATTTTTACTCTTTTTGGCTGAGAGAAACTCCTTTTCTTAACAGAAATAAGTCTCAGTGCATTTCTTTCAGTTTTAAGTAAAGATGTATGAGTTTCTGTCTTTTTCCTGGAATTTATATTATATCTGGAATTTTCTATATTTCTTACTATTTTGCTTTTTAACAGTAAGTGCAATATGGTAAAGTGAATGTCAGCTTATTTTATAACAGTGTGAAAATTTGTCACAACACATTGTTTTATTTTTTTTAATGTAATTTATTTCTAATGGGTGTGTTCTATAGTTACCTCAATTAGTGATCTGGTTTGTAAGCTTTACATTTTATTCTTCTAGGATTTGTCAAAATTCTTGGAATTTTCTGGAAAACAAGGCCAATAGATATGTTGTTTCAACCATTTAATTTTTTTATTTGAACCACTGTTCTTAATAGGGGATATTAATCTTGCCCCTGCAGGAACTTTCAATCTGATGTGAAATACATTAACTGGCTGAATGTGTATCTGTCAAGTTTCTTCTTTAATATTTGATTTACAAATGATTAAAAACTTAAAACTGAGTTGTCAGACTCACAATAGACAGTACTGATTTTTTTTAAAAATATATTTTATTGATTTTTTACAGAGAGGAAGGGAGAGAGATAGAGAGTTAGAAACATCGATGGGAGAGAAACATCGATCAGCTGCCTCCTGCACATCTCCCACTGGGAATGTGCCCGCAACCAAGGTACATGCCCTTGACCGGAATCGAACCCGGGACCCTTCAGTCCGCAGGCCGACGCTCTATCCACTGAGCCAAACCGGTTTCGGCAGTACTGATTTTTTTAAAGAAATAACAATAATTTAATAATGTGTATTATTTATTCTAATAAACTTCTACCAGATTTTCTTTCTGCTATAATACAATCATTAAAATTTTAAAGTTATTTATGACTTAAAAAATTTTTTTCTCACAAGGAAGTCATAGTTTACAAGGGAGAGGTTTTCCAGAATTTTAGTTTTAGTGGTAAGATTTCTTCTATTAGAATTCTTAAGAAAACATTTGATAAATTGTGTGTCCTTTATTACCTTTTTTAAAAAAAGTATAATCTTAGTGATTAGAATTGGGCTGAGCACTTATCAGAGTCCCAACAACATCTTAATGGGTTGCTAGATACTGAAGACCTTAAAAATTCTAGACTTCACTATATAGAACACATTTTGAATTGGAATCTTCTTTATTTCTGTTTCGTTTTGTTTTCTGTCAGAATTTTCTGGTCGTATTTAGTTAAGATGCAGGGATTTTCTCCTAGAGATTAGCAGCCTGTTTTTCCCTTAGGAGAGTTATTCAGTCTTTTTTATTTGTGGTATGTGCTTACCAGGCAGAGTAGCCACTGTATTCTAGTAAGAAAACCTATTGCCAGAACACCCACTAGAGCAGAAAACTGACCTACTTAATGCTGACAAGTGAAAAAAAGTCTGTGGAATTGTACCAGCATTGGATCAACTTCTCTTATGGTAGATAACGTGGGGGTAGAGAAGAGGATAAGAAAGGATAGTGAACTGCTGTGTGGGAGTAACAGAATAAGAGAATATTAAAATGACTGAATGATTTGATTAAAAACTATTCATTGGTAAAACTTGAAGACCTCTACAATGCAGCAGTTCTCAAATCACTTTAAACTTAAATAAGAAAAAAAGAATAGGACATTCCTAGGGCTTTCATACTAATAATCTAGAAAATCCCTGTAGTTAAGGTTGTTAGCCATTATTTTATGGATAATTGTTTTTTGCAGAATCTGGTAAATTTATTTAAATTTTTTCCAGTTTATTTTATTAGAATAGTACATTTTAGAATTTATAGATATTGAAGCAAAGTAGAATATTTATTTATAGCAAGTGACTACGGGCCTTAATTTTATCAAAACTCATTGTTACCGTTGTTATCCAACCTAATTTCTCTATTCTCAGAAACATTAGAATCTAAATTTTAGAGCTGTGCTATCCAATACAGAAGCCACTAGCTATATGTGGCTATTTAAATTAATTAAATAATAAAAACTTTAGTTCCTCTGTCAAATTAACCACATTTCCAGTTCTTACTAGCCAGATGTGGCTATGGCTACAGATATTGAACATTGCATCATTGCAGAAAGTTCATTTGGATACGATTGTTCTCAAGGCTGCCTTGTTCTAGCATGCTTTACTTGGCACTGTTAACGTTTTGGGCTGAATAATTTTCTGTTCTGGAGGCTTTCTACGATGTTTAGCAGTATTCCTGACCTTTCTACTCACTAGATACCAGTAGTGTTCACCCAGTTTGATAACCAAAAATGTCTTCGGATATTGCTGTATGACCCCTGAGAAGCAAAGTCAAACTTATTTGAGAACTACTGATCTACTTGCATATATTAGTTCTGTATCAGATAGTTTTTGTCTCATAAAAAGCTTAGTGGCTTAAAATAAATCATATAATAGCTCATGAGTATCTGGATTGGCAGTTTGGCTTGTGCTATATTGATCTCTGTGATCTGACAGTGGTTTGGCTGGGGTCAGATGGTATAGAATAACCTCATTCATATGTTTATTGGCTGGCAGGCTTTTGACCAGGGTAGGGGTAAGGGAGTTCATTTTCTACATGGCCTTCCCAGCAGACAGATTCATTCAACTGATGGCTGAAAGTTCTCAGAGTATCAAGAAAAGACAAATCCATCTAGTCTCTGCTGACATTTCTAATGCCCTATTGGCCAAAGCAAGTCACATTACTAAACCCTCATTGCAAGAGCTAGAGAAATACTCTTGATAGGAGGATTAGCAAAGTCACATTGTAAACCGGCGGTCGGACATCCCTCTCACAATCTGGGACCACTGGCTTCTAACCACTCACCTGCCTGCTTGCCTGATCACCCCTAACTGCCTCTGCCTCGGCCCCCACCACCATGGCTTTTTTTGGAAGGAAGTCGGACGTTGGGAAGATGGCCAGTCAACCCGATCTCATTAGCATATTACCCTTTTATTAGTATAGATAGATTATATAGGATAGAATTGCTTAAATGAGGAGGGAAAGCCTTTATCAGCAGGAGGAGATGCTATGGGCAGACAGAAATACATAATCCCTGTATCTGGACTGATAGCCATATGCACTATACTGCCAAACCAGTCATTAAAAATTTGAACCACTTTCTTACACCTTACACCAAACAGCTATTGCCCTTAAAACCCCTCCTCCACCCCCACCTTTGGTTATGTCTTCGCAGTTCACCCAGATTAGGTTCTGATTGGTCAGTTTCTATGCCAGTCCATGTCAAAAGCTCTGCCTCCTAGGCAGCCATTGACTCCTCACAGTTCACCCAGATTTGGTTCTGATTGGTCAATTTCTATGCCAGTCAGTGCCAAAAGCTCTGCCTCCTAGGCAGCCATTGGCTCATCACAGTTCACCCAGATTTGGTTCTGATTGTTTGATTTCTATGCCAGTCAGTGTCAAAAGCTCCGCCTCTTAGGCAGCCATTGGCTCCTCGCACTTCACCTAGATTTGGTTCTGATTGGTCGGTTTCCATGCCAGTCAGCATCAAAAGCTCCGCCTCCTAGGCAGCCATTGGCTCACCCAGATTTGGTTCTGATTGGTCAGTTTCTATGCCAGTCAGCGCTTCTGAGCCTATCTCTGGGCCTGATCAGAGAGGTGGGGCTGATCAGCAGCATCAGCGGAGGCCCGGAGAGAAATCGAGGTGGGGCTGCTGGCCAGGCCCAGAGAGACGGAGAGAGGCAAGTGTTGATCAGCAGCTGCCACAGAGGCTCTGGATCAGACCCTGCTTCTCTCTGCAGGCCTCTCTCCGGGCCTGATATGCAGCCCCCTCGGCAGTCAGTGCTGGGTCGCCGCGCCCACAGCAGTGGCAGTCAGTGCTGGTCTCCACGGCAACCCAGCACTGACTGGAGAACTGACTTCCGGTCAGTTGAGCCTTCAGTCATTTTGGACATTACAGACCCTGGGTTTTTATATATTAGGATTAGGATGCTTTCCTATGAGATGATTTTCTTCATAGGTAATTCCTATTTTTTTAGTGTGAATCTACTGGTAGTTTTTTTCTGAAAGCATTTTTAAATTTTGTCTTTATTTTTGGAGGATATTTTTATTGGACATAGAATTCTAGGTTGGCATTTATTTTCTTTCATCATCCCATTGTCTTCTGATTCAGTTGTTTTTGTTATAGAAGCAATGTCTTTCATTTTCATCAGCTTTCAAATAATGCTTTTCAGTGGTTTTCTTTGTATTTTGAGATGCTTAAGTTCCATAGACCCTCTTAATTTGTAGCTTGTTATCTTGTCAAGATATTAATTCTGCTCCACTCTTTCACTTTCTTCTGGGATTCTAGTTATCTGTGTGTTAATTTTTTCTCTGCATCAAATATGTTTCCTGTACTTTTCTGTATTTTTCATCTTTTTTTCCCCCCGTACTTGATCTGGATAATTTCTGTTTTCTAGTTCACTTAGTGTCCAATCTGCTGTTACAAGCATCTGTTTAATAATTTCCTATTATGTATTTTTTAAATTCTAGAATCTCCATTTAATTTTTTTTATAGATCCCAGTTTCCTGGTGAAATTCTCATTTTGCCTCTATTTTCCTGAACATATCAATCACCTATTAAAGTCTGTGTCTGATAATTACAATATCTAGATCCCCTTTTGGTCTTTTTCTATTGTCTGATTTCTGCCTTGACTTTTAGTCATTTGATCCTGTCTCATAACATTCCTGGTTATTTAAAAAAATCAATGTCAGACATTGTGTATAAGAAATTATAGAGGGTCTTGATGATGATATTGTTCTCTAGAGAGGATTTAATTTTCTTCTGGTGGTAGTTAAAAGTAGGAGCAGATGACCTTGATCCAATACAGGGTTGAGATGACTTGATTCTTTGTTTTAGGCCTCTTAAGAGCTGATTTAAATCCAGTTTCCCCTTACTCCAAGAGTGTTGTCTTTCAGAGGTATCAAATGGAATCCTGGGGTGTTTGCCAGGGCCTCTCTTCTTGGCAGGCCCTGAACTGTAATTTTTCTTTTTCTAGCACTGTGAGGCTACCAAAAGTTCTGCTTACCCTTTTTGCTTCAAAATAGGGACTTTGCTTAGCTTTTGGCCTCTCACTCCCATGCAGGTTAGGATTCAGTGAATACCCTGAAGGGAAGAGCAGTACAGGATGTCCAGGCTCACTTTTCTGTGGTTGCCTTTTCTCTGGAATCTTAGCTCCTCAAATCCTGCCTGCCTCGCTAAATCCTGAACTCTAATCTCTGTCTCTGCAGTCCTGTGAGACTGCCAAAAACTCTGGTCTGCAGTTAGTTTCCTCAGAAGGAAAAAGAAATGGAGACTGTCAGACTTAACTCTGCATTTCCTTTTTCTCTGGTATTTTAGCTTCTCACATGCTGGTTGCTTTCTTTGTTAATTTTGTTTTTAAATCCAGTTTTTATAGTTAAGAAAGCCAGGAGAATTGGCCTGATATAATCTACTCTGTGATAATCTGTAATGGCTGTCTTTACTTTTTTAAAAAATGTATTTTTATTGACTTCAGAGAGGAAGGGAGAGGGAGATGAGAGATAATCATGGTAAGCTGCTTCTTACATGCCTTCTACTGGGGATCAAACCTGCAATCTGGGCATGTGCCCTGACAGGGAATCGAACAATGATCTCCTGGTTCATAGGTCAATGCTCAACTATTGAGTCACACTGGTTGTCTTTATTATTAAATACTAGAGGCCCAGTGTATGAAATTTGTGCACTTGGGGAGGTCCCTCAGCCCGACCTGCACCCTCTCGCAGTCCGGGAGCCCTCGACAGATGTCCGACTGACGGCTTAGGCCCATTCACAGGTATAAGCCATCAGTTGGACATCCTTAGCGCTGCTGCAGAGGCAGTGTGAGCACTGCTGCACTCGCCAATCGTGAGTCCGGGTTCTGGTTAAGCAGGACTCCCACTGTGGAAGCACACTGACCACCTGGGGGGCAGCTCCAGCGTTGAGCGTCTGCCCCCTGGTGGTTAGTGCGCGTCATAGGGACTGGTCATTCCGCTGTCGGCCGAAACCAGCTCTCTGACATCCCCTGAAGGGTCCTGGATTGTAAGAGAGCACAGGCCAGGCCAAGGTACCCCACCAGTGCAAGATCAGGGCTGGGAGGGACACGGGAGAGGGTTGTGGGACAGCTCCAGGGTGTGTCCGGCCCATCTTGTTCAGTCCCAATTGGCTGGACCCCAGCAGCAAACTAACCTATTGGTCAACTGTCTGCCCCCTGATGGTCAGTACACGTCATAGCAAGCATTGAGAGGCCTTAGCATATCATTATGCTAAGTATATCATTATGCTAAGTATATCATTAGCATATTATGCTTTGATTGGTTGAACGGGAGACTGGACAACCGGACACTTAGCATATTAGGCTTTTATTATATAGGATTTGTTGAATATAAATAATTTATAATAAGTATTATAAATAATTTAAAACATATATTAATTACTGCAATAAACTTGACATATAAGGATCCTGCCCTTATGCAGCTTATATTCTTGTAGGGAAGAGAGGTACTAAGTACATATTTATTTATATTGTGATTAGTAAAGAAGTGAGGGGTATTATGAGCTTATTACAGAAATTAGTTCAAGTGAGAGGAGGCAGTCAAGTACAGTTACCTTGAAGAAGTGATATTTGAGCATAGCTCTGAAGGATGAATGGAATTAACTTAGGGAAAAGTAAGAGGTTCTTAGAACTATGTCTTAGCAACTTTTAGGAGAAAAGAAACATGGAAGGTTTAAGCAGGGGTCCTCAAACTACGGCCTGCGGGCCACATGCGGCCCGCCGAAAACATTTATCCGGCCCGCCGGGTGTTTTTGCCGCCGCTGTGTGAATAGGAATTCGTTCATAATTTTTTTTAAAACTATAGTTCGGCCCTCCAATGGTCTGAGGGACAGTGAACTGGCCCCCCGTTTAAAAAGTTTGAGGACCCCTGGTTTAAGGCATCCAAGAAGGTCAATATGGATGGCCTGCCTGATAGGCATTGGCTAAATTATGCCAAGCTTTGTAAACCTTATTAAGGATTTTCTTATCTCTTTTCCTGTGCCTTCCAGTTCTGATCAGATCATTAGTCTGATTCCAATTTACCTTCTGTCCCAAGACAGTTAACTTTTTTTTATCTAGTTATTTACTTAATACAAATATGTTAGGTGCCTTTTGTAGGCAAGGCTTTAAATTAGGTACCGAGGTTGATTAATGACAGTATGAAGCATTGGCTTTAGATTCAGATAAACCTGAGTTTAAATGTCAGCCTATTTATTAGCTGTGTAATTTTTCATCAGTTACTTATTATCTCTGAACCTGAATTTTCTTATGTGTTAAATACTAATAAAGGAAGTGATAATAGAAGGATTAAGTTAGCTAATTGGTAAATATATTCAATAAATGATGACTCTTTGTAATATTATACAATTATAAACCATGAACTCTACTCTCAGAGTGCCTAAGTTCTATGACATATGACATACACCAATAGTTATAATACATAAAAGGTAATAAATGTTATAAGTAATGGAAAAAAAAGTAGTGATACAGAGGGAGGAGATATTACATTCAGACTTGGAGATTTGGACTGTTTAATGGTGAATATAATATGTTTGTTAGACTTGGAGCTAGCCATTTTCAACAGTTAGACATATAACTATACCATTCATAAACATTTACGTTTTATTAGACTGAACAACCAAACTCCTGATTTGCTCTCCTTCTGTCCTCTGCATCTTGGTAAATGGCAATACCATTCTTTCGATTGCTCAGCCAGCAGCCTTAATTAAAGATTATCTTTCACTCTTCACTTTCTCTGTATACATCCAATTCATTAACAAAATCCTGTCAGCCCCACTCTTAAGATATATCCAGAATCCTACCATTTTGGAAAGGTCCTGAAGAAGAGCAATGGAGTATTATAAATTTATTCATTTGGTGATTTCTGTTGCAACTGCTGCTCCAAATGTGGTCTCTACTGGAGCTGGGGGCACAAATAAAAAGTAGACTACCTAATCTATCTCCACCGCTGTCACTCTGGTTCAAACCACTATCATTTCTCACCTAGATTAGTTTAATAGCCTCCTAATTGGTTCCAGCTTTATGATCTATATATCTATATACTAGAGGCCTGGTGCATGAGTTCGTGCACTGATAGGGGTCCCACCGGACCGCCCCAATCGCAGTTGATTGGGCCGGGCTAGCCAGGAGGAGGGAATGCGGGAGGTTGGGGGCAGCCAATTGGGGGAGGGGCTGTGGGTGGTTGGCTGGCCTGCCTCACCCCCTGGTCAAACTCCCAGTCAAACTCCTGGTCCAGGGGACAATTTGCATATTAGCCTTTTATTACCTACTAGAGGCCCGGTGCACAAAAATTTGTGCACTCGGGGGACTGGCCCGAGTTGATCTCTAAACCCCAGTGCCAGGGATCCCCAAAATGGTATACCCCCTACATAGTCCTGTGGGCCCAGGGCACCCAGCCTGCCCTCCTATTGCCCTCTTGTGCAGAGGCAGCGCCATGCCTGGTACGTGGCTTGCAGAATGTGGACGTCTTTGCGGGGGATGTGGCCACGTTCTCCTGTGAGGTGTCCTGTGCGGGTGGGCCCGAGGCCTGCTGGTGGCTGGCT
>NW_006383013.1:16386-17786 GCF_000327345.1 Myotis davidii | reverse complement strand
TATTTTTTAAATTTATTCTGGGCCAGCTTTAGCTCTGGCTCCAGCTCTGAGGCCTCTTCTGCTGAAAGCAGGTATCTGGTTTGTTTGGGTTCTATAGTTGATACACTGTATAACTCCAGCTCTGAGATCTCGGCAGCTGAAAGCAGGTTTCTGGGGTTTTGTTTAGCTTCTATATTTGTTACAATGTTTCAAACTGCAAGCTCAGAGGCCGTCAAGGCAGGTGGGGAATGTTGGAGTCCTCTATCGCTGAAGCAAGCAAGCCTCATGTTCGCTTCCAGCTGCCTGGCTGCCGGCCGCCATCTTGGCTGGCAGTTCATTTGCATATCGCCCTGATTAGCCAATGGGAAGGGTAGCAGTCATATGCTAATTACCATGTTTCTCTTTTATTAGATAGGCTCGCTCTATCTATCTATCTATCTATCTATCAAGAGCCAGGGTCTGTAATGTCCAAAATGACGAGATGGATGACTGAACACCAGCCTAGGGAGCTGAGGGAGCGGGAGCTGTGGGTCCAAATGACCAAAGGACCGGTCTGGCTCTCACGGCATGGCGGGGCAGTGCCTCGGAGGCTGAGGAGCCTTGTAGGGCGGGGGCTTTGAGCATGGAGCTTAGCGGTGCGGTGAGGCAGAGGAGCATCATGGGCAGGGGTGGTGAGCGTGGAGCATTGCGGAGCTGCTGAGGCAGAGGAGCATTGTGGCATGGGGTTGGCTGAAACCAAGGAGCCCCATGGGCCAGGGGCTGTTAGCGTGGAGTTTCATTGAGCTGCTGAGGCAGAAGTGCATTGTGGGGCATGGGCAGCAGAGGCCGAGGAGCCTCATGGGGCGGGGGCTATTAGTGTGGAGCGTTGCAGTGCAGCAGAGGCAGGGTGGGGCCTGTGAGTGAGGAGCTTTGCAGGGTGGCTAAGGCCGAGGAGCCTCATGGGGCTGGGACTGTGAGCGTGGAGGTTCACGGGGCAGGGGCCACGGAGGTGGAGGAGTGACGCTGGGCAGTGGACATGGTGCTAATTGCAGCTAGGCCTAGGGACTCGGCACAATTTAATTGTGCGCTGGACCTCTAGTCCTATATAATAAAGAGATAATAATATGCAAATTGACCTCAGACAAGATGGCTGCCACAAGATAGTCAGCAGTTGAGGGCAGTTGTGGGTGATCAGGCCAGCAGGGGAGGGCAGTTAGGGGCGACTAGGCCTGCAGGGGAGGGCAGTTAGGGGCGACCAGGCCTGCAGGAGAGGGCACTTGGGGGCAACCAGGCCTGCAGGGGAGTGGTGATCCAACAGGCAGGCAGAAGCACTTAGGGCCATGGTCAGCAAACTGTGGCTCGCAAGCCACATGTGGCTCTTTGGCCCCTCGAGTGTGGCTCTTTCTAAGCCTTAGGAATATCCTAATTAAGTTAATAACATT
>NW_006383013.1:5741-15409 GCF_000327345.1 Myotis davidii | reverse complement strand
ATAAAAGCCTAAGCAACCAGTCAACTGAACAACCAGTCAACTGGTTGCTATGATGCACACTGACCACCAGGGGACAGACGCTCAACGCAGGAGCTACCCCTGGTGGTCAGTGCGCCCCCACAGTGAGAGCACCGCTCAGCCTGAAGCCAGGCTCACGACTGGCAAGCGCAATGACGGTGGCGCGAGCCTCTCCTGCCTTCACAGCAGCGCTGCTGAGTGGTGGCAGGCAGGCAGGCAGGTGCAGCAGGGCTGGGATGAGTGGGAGCAGCGCCGTGCCTGGCCCAGGCTTGGGCTCCTCCCTAGCACCTGCCACTTTGCACCCTTCTACCAGGCCAGGCCTGCAGGGATCAAGCCGAAACTGGTAGTCTGACATCCCCTGAGGGGTCCCAGATTGTGAGAGGGTGCAGTCCAGGCTGAGGGACCCCATCAGTGAACAAATCTGTGCACCAGGCCTTTAGTCTGTTTATAATGCAGTAGCTAAAGTGATCCTTTAAAAATATAAATCTCATTATTTCTCAGCTCAGAACCCTCCAGTGGCATTCATCTTATTAGGAATAGAAGCCACAGTACTTGCAATATTCCATGAAACCCTATGAAGCACTTGACTTTTTTTCTGACCTCATATCCTACCCTTCCTTCACCAAGGATGCTGTAGCCACAGTTGTAAAAAGACTGTCCCCCTCCCCGCAACTGTATTGTCTTTGCTCTTTTGTCAAAGATCAGTTAACTATAGTTATGTGGGGCTTTAATTTTAGAATGAGTAGTCAGTACCCACAAAATAACTTGCTGGGATTTGAGTGGAATTTTATTAAACCTGCAGATCAAATAGGGAAGAATTGATATCTCGACTCAATAGTAAGTCTATGAACATGAAATATCTCTCCATTTCCTTAGTTCATCTTTGACTTTATTCTTCAGAGTTTTATAGTTTCTCATATAGCTCTTGTACATATTTTGTTAGATTTGCCCTAAATTATACCTAAATATTTAATTTTTTAGGTGCTAATGTAAATGTTTTTAATTTCAAGTTCCACTTGTTCATTGCTGGTGTATAGGGAAGTGATTGACTTTTCTCTATTAACCTTATATCCTGCAACCTTGTTATAATTGCTTATTAGTTCCAGGAGGTGTTTGTGGGTTTTTTGGGGTTTTTTTTGATAATTCTTTTGGATTTTCTACATAGACAACCATATCACATTTGTGAACAAAGACAGTTCTGTTTCTTCATTCCCAATCTGTATATCTTTTATTTTATTTTCTTGTCGTATTCCATTAGCTAGGATTGGTGAGGCTCTGACCGGTGGTTAGAATGTTGGCCCGCACACCAAAGGATCTCAGGTTCAATTCCCAGTCAAGAGCATGTACCTGGGTTGCAAGTTTGATCTCTAGCCCCTGTCAGGAGGTGTGCAGGAGGCAACCAATCTGTGTGTCTCTCAATTATTGGACTAGTGATATTAATAAAAACTCACCCTGATAATAGTATTGATGAGCCATTTAACAGTTATCCTATAGGATTTTTTGTAAAATATTATTTCTGTGTTTTCATTTTCAAAAAAGATTTTTATAACATATTTCTAAAATCATCACCTTCAAAGAAACACCTAACCTTATTACAAATAGGTATATTACTGGTAAGTGCAGGCATTGGTAGAAATGTGATTATTTATTTTTAAATTATTGGATTGAGACTCTAAAGACAGCAATAATGACTGTTTAGATTGTTTTGACTAGTAAAATGTCAAGTATGATAGACATAATCACTCTTCGGAGGTAATGATAGTTCTACCATACTTGGATGACATGCTATTTCTTTCTGTTTTTCTCTCATAAAAATTGCTTCCTACCAATGCTAAGAATTGCTTCTTCTTGACGTAGCTCTTCCTATTTTGAGCTCCTTGAATACTGCTGGTCTTAAGAAGGATATGTGTGGAATGGGATTTGTGGGAGTTGTTGTGAACAAACAACAATGTCTTATCTGTTTGTCTCTTTCTATTATGTACATACAGTATTTTATATTCCAAGATCCAGTAGTTTATCTCTAGCCATTTGACTTTTATCTAAGGCAGTGGTTCTCAACCTTCCTAATGCCGCAACCCTTTAATACAGTTCTTCATGTTGTGGTGACTCCCAATCATAAAATTATTTTCGTTGCTACTTCATAACTGTAATTTTGCTACTGTTATTAATCGTAATATAAATATCTAATATGCAGGATGTATTTTCATTGTCCGCGACCCACAGGTTGAGAACCGCTGAAAGTGAATTATTTGTTATGAATTATAGGAGATTGTGGTTCTACATTAGTGTGTGGATCTTATAGTTTGCTGCAATGACTTACAGTAGTCTTCTTTGTTATCTATAATAATAAAAGCATAGTATGCTAATTAGACCGGATGTCCTTCTGGACGAAGCTGGGTCTGCGAGGAAAGCCCGGTTCCCAGGTGCCGGAGGGAAGCCAGTGCTGGCAGCCGAGGGAAGGAAAGCCTACTCTTGCATGAAATTTGTGCATTGGGCCTCTAGTATTATAATAAAGCCCTGTTTTCTAGGGAAATTTGAGAACCTCCTCTTTTAATTTTGTTTCCTGTATTTTGTTTAGTTACCATATAAGTGTAATGTAGAAATAATTATGTTACTAACAACAATTTTGTGAGATTTGTATTATTCTCATTTTACAGATGAGGAAACTGAGGCTTGGTGAAGTCACGAAACTTGTCCAAAGTCACACAGCTTGTAAAGGGCACAACCAAGATTCAGAGACAGGTCTGTCCAACTTCAAACTCTTAATCATGGGCATGAATCTCTTAAATAACTGTGAAATATCAACCTATGATAAGTTGTATTGATACTAATATTGCTTAACTATTGTTTAACTTTTACTGAGACATTTTTGATGGTGAGTTTTTTTTATCCATAATAATTTTATATCTTTTAAATATAGCATAACATAGTAATTAAGGGTCTGAGACTCTGCATTTGAGTCTGGTTATGAGTCCCTAAATTTCTCCACTTGTGTGACATTGGGAAAGTTAACTAAACTTTCTATACCTCAGTTTTCTTATCTGTGAAATGATGATAGCAGTCTTATACATCTGATAGGGTTGCTGTTAAGATTAAATGACTTAATATGTAGAAAGCACTTTTAATAGTGCCTGGTACCCAGTATTATCGTCTAGCAACCAGTAAAACATGATCATTATTTCTAATTCTGTTTAGGAAATTTGAATAAAGCCAAATTTGAGAGGCAATATAAGATATCACAAAACTGACATGAACCAAAATTAAATTTGAATAAGGTAAATCTAAAGAGAATCATACATTTGATTGAGTTCAGATCTGATAGTGCAAACTGGGCAACTGCTTACAGGTCTCACGTGTAGAAGGGTATTGTATGTATGAGAACTACAAATAGGTCTACTAGGATACCCTTTTAGCCCAGTACAATCATTGTATTATGAATGTGTTTTGTCTGTTTTCTTTTTGTAAAAGAAATTTGTATTTAGAATAGATGTATACATTTTTAGGTGGATTTTAAGGAGATGGTGTTTTGGCAATGTTCACAGAAAATTACCAAGAACCAAAACCTTATGGGTTATGTAAAATGTTGGCTATATTTTATCACTTCTGGGAGTGGCTATCAGAGCTTACGTATGGTGAACCAATGGGTTTGGTTGATGTTTGAACCAATGGGACATGCAATAGAACTCAGCCAGATACTGATCATGTGCTCTTCATTCATACTTGTTAATGCAGCTGTCAATTCTGAAGTGCCATATCAGCTATTACTACAATTTGGTTAAAATAAAATTCTTGTAATTAGTGATAATAAATTTATGCCAATTGCAAAAATATCTATGAACAGGAGTAATTTGAGTCAAGTTATGCAAAAATTTAAAGAATGCTATCGGGATGAAAGGAGATATGGCTGCAAAATCTGTTACCCCATTGATCTCCAGGTTGATTTGGCTACTCTGGCTGGCTAGGTGAGTCTCCCCTTCCTTCCTCACCCATGTGTGCCCCTCCTGAAGCTGCACACTTAGTTGAAGAGGATTACCTTCCCCAATAGAGCAGAGTACCATTTCTCTACTAGAATTTTCAAATAAACTCTCAAAAGCTGTTATTTAAAAAATGGGACTTGTCTCATATGTGAGCCCAAGATCTCTATTGCTTTTAATCTACACATGCATTTAATTTATTCTTTTTTTTTAATCCTCACCTGAGGATATATTTTTACTGATTTGAGAGAGAGACAGAGAGACAGAGAAAGAGAAACATTGATGTGAGAGAGAAACATCGGTCAGTTGCCTGCTATACAGGCTCTGATCTGGAATGGAAACCAAACCCACAATCTGTTGGTGTATGGGATAACACTCCAACCAACGAGTCACCTAGCCAGGGCTAATTTATTCTTTTTATCATATTGAGCCTTTCTGTCCTTAAATATGGTCTATCTTTCTATTTTTTTTTATATTTAAAAATATATTTCAGTAAAGATCTTTTCTCCATAAAGATCTCTCAAGTCTTATCTTAGATTTAATTATCAGATACCTTATTTCTTGTTAATATTGTAAATCATATATTTTTCCTGTTTTTCTTTCCATTTTCTATTTGCTGCTATAAGCTTTTTGGTATATACATCTCTGTTCAGCAACCTTATTAAAATATTTTATTAAAGTATTACAAATGCAAATTTTGTCTTCCTTTCCAGTGCTTATGCCATTTTTTTTTCTTGCCTTACTAGACTAGTTAGGACTTCCAGGACATTATTCAATGCAAATGTTAATAGAGGTCATTCTTAAGCTCCACCTAAGTTTTGAATAGTGGGCATTGGTATGTTTCACCATGAATAATGTTTGCTATAGATTTTTGATCAACACTCTAGGTTAAAGACATTTCTGTTGCTAGTTGGAGAGAGAGAGAGAGAGAGAGAAGAAATATTGAATGTTATCAGATGATTTTTTTTGCATTTATGAGATCATGTGGTTATCCTCCTTATTCTGTTAATGCAGTGAATGACAATGATATATTTTCTAATGTTGAATTACCCTTTCATTGCTGGAATGAACCCAAATTAATCATAGTGATCTTTTCTTATACATTCGGATTTAGTTTATTGGTACTTCATTTAGGATTTTTGTATCTATGTTCATGAGTGAAATTGGCCCATAATTTTTATTTCTTATGTTGTCCTGATTTGATTTTAGTATCCAGATTATGCTGACCTCAAAGAATGAGTTGAGAACTAATCTTTCTTTACCCCTCTGAAAGGATTTATTTAAGACGGGAATGATCTATTTCTTTAAAGTTTGGTTGAACTTCTGTTCAGCTTGTCAGGACTTAGTATTTTGGGGGAGGCATGTTGACTTAGTATTTTTTGAGAGGTATGTATTCGTTTTCTACATGCTTTTAGGGTTTCTGTTTCTCAGTTTTTAGAAAGTTTTTTTTTTTTTAAGAATCCATCTACTTAAAGTATTTGGCATAAAGCTGTTCAAAGTATTCTTTTGTTATCTTAAATTTCTGCTAAGTAATATTTTCCCCTCTAGAGAGAGTGAAAGGAAGGGAGAAGAGAGAAATGGAAGGGAGAAAGGAGGAGAGAGAGAGACACACACATCAGTGTTGCCTCTTTCACACACCCCTGTAGGGCTGGAGAACCTGAAACCAAGGTACGTGTCCTTGACTGGAAATCAAACCCACGACCCATTGGACCACAGGCTGGCGCACTAACCACTGTGCAATCAGCTAGGGCCAAGGACAAGATTATAATAGGCCTGAAGAATAGCTGGAATCAGGAGCTTAGAATGCTACTAGGACCTTACTTTTTGCCACACTGTCCAGGCAAAAAGACTTATCTTTTTGTTATATTTAACTTATCTTTATAAAAACACCAAGAGCCTGGCCGGTGTGGCTCAGTGGTTGAGCATCAGCCTATGAATCAGGAGGTCATGGTTCATTCCAGGTTAAGGAACATGCCTGGGTTGTGGGCTCGATCCTCAGTGAAGGGTGTGCAGGAGGCAGTCAATCGATGGTGTTTCTTTCTCATGGATGTTTCTTTCTCTCTATCCCTCTCTCTTCCTCTCTGAAATCAATAAAAAATATATTTTTAAAAAATCAAGATTTTCAGTTTGGATTACTAAGAGACAGAAAATGATTTAGGAAAACTAAAAATGAAGGGATAGATGAAGGTATACAAGGGAAAATGGAAACAAAACAAGGGCTACTCTGTGAGCATTCTTTTCAGTAGCTTTTTCTCCCCTTCCTGATAACTAACTTTAATGAATAATCAATATTCCATATTATTGAGACTTCTTGAGGTTCCTGGAGGACTGATTTTGTGTTCATAATAAAATGGCAATTTTCTTTTCTTCTCCTCCTCCCCTCTCTTTTCCTCCTCTTGTTCTTCCTTCTCTTCCTTTTTTCCTCAAACTTTAACATCTTTGAAACTATGATGCATCTCTCATACCAAGAGGCATCTTACTATTGATGGTATTTCACAATTAATGAACAATTATTAACAATTTTTTCTTCATTAGTGGAACATAAAATAATGATGCATGTTGTATTCGATAGTATCATAGCTTTGATGAAATATACACTATTATATACATACTAGAGGCCTGGTGCACAAATTTGTGCACGGGGGGCTGCTCGCTGGCCTGACCCAATAGGGGCCAGTCAGGGGCGGGGCCGGCTGGGGGAGGTAGAAAATTACCCCTTAACAGTGACTACTTCCCCAAACCCGATCGGGGTGGGGGGCTGACTGGGGGCAGGGCCTGCCAGGGGGAGGAGCTGCGGGCATTGGCCAGCCGGCCCTGCCCCTTGGTTGAACTCCCGATCGAACTCTTGGTCGAGGGGACAATTTGCATATCAGCCTTTTATTATTAGGATGGTGACTCTTCATTCCATCCCATTCCCTGCTTGAAATGTCCCCTTTTTGGTTCTCATATCTTATGTTTATATCATTCAAGACCTTAAAGGAGGAAATAACCTTTATTTTCTCACCCTGGATCCTCTTCTTCCAGCACATAGCACAATACTTTGTTGGACACAGGGTTATATTTCATTAACAATTAAGCGCCAAGCCTCTTTTGTCTTCCTTTCTGTTTCAGTCACTGGTGACTGACATAGCACTTAAGTTGTTAAGGTAAGGGTGTAGGTTTAATGAGTCACAGCATGGGCTATGACATATTCATATTAGTGACTAATATTTTAGCTTCATGTGAAAGCAGAGTAATACCTATATTAAGATCATTTGGATACACGGAACCCATTGCTTCCTGCCAGTTGGAGAATTTCTTGGACGGATGCTTAGTCATCTGATGATGTTCAAGGAGTTTAACCAATAAAACAAAAATGTAATTATAAAATATAAGCCACTATGAAGGAAATGAGAAGAGTAATACAATAAAGAGTTATAGAAAGTGGTAAAAGGAGCCCTTATCAATGAGATGACATTTAGGTTGAGACTTGAAGTATGAGTGGGAGTCATAAGTTCTTGAAGGGTCTGAGAAAAAAGCATATCAGAGAGAGGAAAACAGCAGGCACAGAGTGGGAAAGAACTTGTAATTAAATGAAAAGATCATAGTTAGTTGGGGAGAATGTCACTTCAAAGTAAGAAAGGCAGACTGGGGCTTTCCCTTAAATGCTAACATTTATTGAGTATTTGTGGTGTGCTTGGCACTGTTTCAAGCACTTTGTGGGCAATATGAATTATTATGCTATACTGACTTCCTGGATGCTGAGAGTTTGGTTTAATTTGAAGATGCACTGTTAATGCAGTGCCATGATCCATTTTACATTTGTAAATATTACACTGACTACTTTGTATACACAGTTGATCAGAGGGGGACAGTGGAGAAATAGAAATTAATACTAGTTGATGGCATATACTAGTCGAGGTAAGAGACAAAGTTGTCTTGGACCATGGTTCTGATGGTGGAGATGAGCAGTGAACAGATTTAAGATATATTTTTAAGTCTTCTGTTGATGGTTTGTATAAAGGGAGAGGTCTGTCAGGGAAAGGAAGGAGTCAGACTGGAGAGAGTTAAAGAATTGGAGAGATGATGTGTATAGATAATCTGTGAAGTTATTTGTCAGTAAAGGAGAGCAGAACTGTTCTATTTCTATAAATTTTCAAGTGGCATTTCTGTGTGTCTGTCTCTCTTTTTAAAATTCTTGGACCCAGTTATATTTTTATTCTAATCTGCCTCTCCAGATTCCAGCACCTTTTTCTCATCCCACACTTGACAGATGCTTAGAGGAAAAAAGTAGTGTAAAAAGTGGGCTAGCATTCTCAGCAGTTCTGCCCTTTTTTCATCAAAAAGTTCCTTGCTAAATCAGTCCTCGCTGGCTATATCAGAGCAAAATTATTATGTTCTATACGTAAAGATTTAATTCTTGAAGGCTGTCTGTGTTATGCAGGGTTAGGGGTGATAGGTATTATGTATTTTTAGCTAAGTCTTTTTAAAAAAATGTATATTTTATTGATTTTTTACAGAGAGAAAGGGAGAGGGATAGAGAGTTAGAAACATTGATGAGAGAGAAACATCAATTTAGCTGCCTCCTGCACACTCCCTACTGGGGATGTGCCTGCAACCAAGGTACATGCCCTTGACCGGAATTGAACCTGGGACCCTTCAGTCTGCAGTCTGACTCTCTATCCACTGAGCCAAACCTGCAGGGCGAGCTAAGTCCTAATGTACCTTAAGAGGTAAAGGTAAGTATAGCTGAATCGCAAATTCAGTTATTTTCTCAATTGAAATGAAGGGGTCAACTAAAAGATAAAACTGATTTTGTAACTGAAAGAAAAAGTACTCAGAAGAGATAGCTTTTTAGGAAAATGTTTCTTAAAAATATACAGGTTCTCGCCGAAACCGGTTTGGCTCGGTGGATGGAGCGTCGGCCTGCGGACTGAGGGGTCCCAGGTTCGATTCCGGTCAAGGGCATGTGCCTGGGTTGCGGGCACATCTCCAGTGGGAGATGTGCGGGAGGTGGCTGATCGATGTTTCTCTCTCATCGATGTTTCTGGCTCTCTATCTCTCTCCCTTCCTCTCTGTAAAAAAAAGTCAATAAAATGTATTAAAAAAATATATATACAGGTTCTGTTTTGAAGCCACCTTTGACTGCAGTTTTAAGTAAACAGGGTCTTTCCTCGTTTTATGAAGCTCTGGTTTTCCATTATTATCTTCTAGAAGTAAATAAAGAAGCCACATATCAAAACAAAAGAAACAATATTTTGGATAAGATGAGTGGGAAGATGAAAATTAGTAAGGCAGAAACCTAAAATTAAAGTCAGATAATAGATAAGGATCACAGACTACTGTTTAAATCAGGGGCTCTTAAAGTTTTGATAGTTACAGAATCCTTTGAAATTCTGATTAAAGTTGAAGTTTGGCTTAGAAAGTGCACAGACACATGTACATTCAGAGTTGTGCATAATCTTAGGACATTGCTGAATCTGAAGAACCTGTTGGGTATATGATACCCTGATTAAGAACATGTGATCTAAATTGTAATCAGACCTGAGGAGTATGTGGCTGGAGAGCTTAGACATTCAAATTATGACAATGTTCTTGCCGGGAGCCTGTCCATCCTTGCTGTTTCAAGGGACCTGGCATATATGGCATACTGTTCTTAATATGTTTGCTCACCTTCTTGGCACTATGTGTTTTAAC
>NW_006383013.1:3191-5550 GCF_000327345.1 Myotis davidii | reverse complement strand
TAGCAAGAGAACATGGACACAGAACTTGGCTGGAGATTGTGGCTAGAGATCCTGGCAAGGCTGCTGATCAACTGAACGCTGTCTCCGAGTCTTTCCTTCTTCGCCGACTCCGTCCACACCTTTGGGGACCCCTGGACCCGCTGGGGTTGGACCCCAGCATGTTCTTTTCTCAAATACCAGTCTTTAGGATATTTCAGACAATTTATTGTTCATTTCAAATCATTGGTATGATAGTTAATAAAGCAAAGTATTTTAGTTTTAGCTATTGAAAAATTATAATACTCTGTTCTTAAAATATTCTAATTCAAAATGCCATAGTTGGCACAGTTTTCAGAAATAAGGTAGTACACTATTCAAGATACCCTAACCATTTGTTTCCTATTAATATAAAAAAAAAGTTGAGCCTTAGTTGTTGTGGGTCTCAGAACCTGGTCCCAGGGGACGTGTTCCAACACCTGTCTCGCCTCCCCTGGAGAATCCACCGGCATCCTGAGAACTTGCTGAAGGGAGACATGGTCCCACCCACCTCTGCTGTGCCTCCAGCTCCACAGACTCCACCCCATCCTCACCCTCTGCCTCTCACACTCTGTCCTGTGCCGCCCACACTCACCCCATGGAGCCTGCATAGGACATCCCCTGTGGCTGTGTCCTCTTCTACTCTCTCTAAAAATCAATGGAAAAACATCCTTGGGTGAGGATTAACAAAAACAAACAAGTTCAACTGAAATATAAACAAATTTTAAATTTACTGACACCCCGGTTTATACAGAAGCTGAATGAATATTTTTTTTTAGCAGTAGGTTTAAAAAAAACCTACAACCATTTGTTCTATGTACTTTTCCATGAATCTGTTTATAAATTAACTTTTATCACAAAACTGACTGTGAACTTTAAAAATAAATTTTATTAGTCCTGTGTTTATTTCACTGTTGTTAATGAAGTTGTACTTTGTTGCTATTCATTTGGCTCAGTGCCTAAGTGGAACATCTGAGCCAGTGGTACAAGTTAATAAGTTATAAATTGTTTCCTGTTAGGCAAATTATGCCAGTTAGGAAAATTAATCCAAAATTCTTAGAATTTATTGTTGAATAGGATTGAGTAGATGACCTACCTCTAAATCCTTTGGCCATGCTCTGAGTCTAGGATTCCTTACATTTTTTCACTTACTTAACTTGACCAAATAAAAAGATTTTTTTTCTTCACTCTAAATCTTCATCAAGTTCCATATCATAAGAAATACTAAAAATCAAAGAGAGAAAATTCAAATATGAAATACTTTATGCTTGTAGTAAAGTGTTCTAATTTAATGTAGTGTTGATTTAACGTGGCATTTTATGCGTAAACAAATGATTTATTTTTTTAGCAGATGGGCAGTCCATACATTCTTTCTCATGTAACTTACCCTATAGAATTCTGGGATAGAATGATGAAGAATACAGTGCAGTTGTATATATTCACATTCAACCATGTTTGTTCAGAGAACAGTAAAATAAAAGTCATAGTTTAAAAATGATTTAATTAATTTAGATCTCTTGCTGTTCTGCTCAATAAGTTTCTGCTATACATTGTTTTTGCTCCTCCCATCGTCTGAACATGCCCTGTGGTTCTAGTGCTAGTTAGAAATTTTTCTCACAGCATAGATCCTACACATAAGCTTGCTATTAAAAAAAGAAATATCTAGCTGTGTTGCAAGATAGTGTAATACTGTACTTTATGGATGATTTAAGGTATTCCCAATATAATTTTGAATTTATGTGATTTTTGCTTTTATTGCTATCTTTGGGACATAACCCTGTGAGAAGTAGAATGTCCTGACTTAACCCTGTGAGAAGTAGAATGTCTTAACAAGATAATCTAAGACAATTTGTGAATTATTTTTCCCCCAAGTATTTTTTATTTTTATTTTTTTCAGTTGATCAGCAGCCTAGCCAGGTTCTAGCCAGGATCTCCAGCCAGGTTCTGTGTTTTATTGTCTTGTTACATCTGTATTTATACCAGTTGATTTTAATCCTATCAATTTCTATTCCAAAGGTTAGGACATTTCTTATCTCTATTCCAGGGAGTAAAGATTATGTAGCTTAAGGGTGATTGTTCATAGTTAAAGTGATTAACTACCCACTTGGCATTTAATTAAGGGGTTTTGTTCCCTCTCTAACTTCAGGGGAAAATCCCTACCTGGGGAAACAACCTTTCTCAGAGAGGTGACCTTGGTTAAAACACATAGCATTAAAGGGAGCAAATGTATTAAGAACAGTATGCTATATACACCAGGTCCCTTGAAACATGCTGCAAGGAAGGGCCAGCTTCCTGCAAGAATAGGAAGCAGAGCATTTGATGATGACTGGCAGACAAATTGAAA
>NW_006383013.1:1932-2185 GCF_000327345.1 Myotis davidii | reverse complement strand
GGTGGCCTGAAGTGACCTCACGTACCCTGCCTAGCCCACGTGCAGTGCCCACCTGTAATGTCAGGCTATGCGGGCCCCATCTGTGTCAGGTGGAGACACAACTGAACAATGACCTCACAGCACCTCCAACAGCTCACACCTTTGTTGAGGGAACCTCCAGGGGGCCATGAGCTACAAAGCATTGTGAGACCCCCGAAATGGGACCCTCACTCTGTCCCTCAGACTGACGGCGACCCCAATCAACCACAGGAGA
>NW_006383013.1:0-704 GCF_000327345.1 Myotis davidii | reverse complement strand
CGTCCCGGGTTCGATTCTGGTCAAGGGCATGTACCTGGGTTGGGAGCACATCCCCAGTGGGGAATGTGCAGGAGGCGGCTTATCGATGTTTCTCTCTCATCGATGTTTCTAGCTCTCTAACTCTCTATCCCTCTCTCTTCCTCTCTATAAAAAATCAATAAAAAATATATTAAAAAACACATAGCGCTAAGGGGAGCAAACATATTAAGAACAGTATGCCATATACGCCAGGTCCCTTGAAACATATGCTGTGCAGATGTTTCTTCCCTGCAGCAACTGTGTCAAGCACCAAGGATGGACCAGCTTCCGGTAGTCCACAAGCACAGCCTAAATGGAGCTCAGCAGCATGAGAGCCGAGGACACGGCCGTGTATTACTGTGCAAGAGGCACAGTGAGGGGAAGTCAGTGTGAGCCCAGACACTAACCTCCCTGAGGGAGGCAGCAGGGCTGGGATGCAGGGAGCATCCAGGACACCAGGGAGGGCACTGCCCTCACTGAGAGCGACGTCCCCCACCCTCCACGCAGTGCTGAGTGGGGAACACGGAGTCCAGGCCCCAACCTCACCTGAGGGTGATCAGCCCCTCGCTCTGCCCCAGGAGGAGCCATTTGGGGGCAGTTAGCCACTTGCCTCTCACTGACATGGCTGTACATAGAGGTTTAGGGTCAGACCCTGCAGGCGCTGCCTCTCTGTGAGCCTGGGAGGT
>NW_006383012.1:6788817-6790076 GCF_000327345.1 Myotis davidii | reverse complement strand
GCCCACCTTCTGGCTCATTCCAAAACCTGAAACGTGGGAAACAGTGGTAAGCAGGGAGGGAAGGGGTCCTGCGACAAGGTCATGGCCTCAGAGAGCATCCGACTCCTTCAGACCAGAGCGAGAGTCTTCTTGGCAAACTGTCCCCTCAGCACAGCCACACACCAGGCTTTGCAGATCCCTCTCCAAAATGAGCCTGTAGCAAGATAAGGAAGGGGGAGTGAGCAGAGGCAGTGAGCATGCCTACATGTGTATTTTCATGTGTGTCTATCTGTCTGTCTGTCCGTCCTGGGGAGGCTGTGAACAATACCAATATCTCCTGATACCATTTTGCATCATAGACACCTATCAGGACTGGTGCAATTCCCGATCCCTCGTTGCCTACCCCGCCTCCCCAGGTCATGCACATGCAGGGCCGATTGGGGTTTGGGGTGCTGCCCCGGGTCGGGTTGCACACGGATGCCCGTCGCCCTGGGACAGAGATAGCAGGCCCTGATGGCTGCAGAGCAGGCAGGATGGCACTGTCCCACCCTTCCTGCAGTATGCAAATTAGCTGCCATCTTTGTTGGTGGTTAATTTGCATATTGTGCTGATTAGCCAATGGGAGGCATAACGAAGATATGGTCAATTACCATGTTTGTCTAGTATTAGATAGGATACCCTTTGTAGGCATGTTTCATGAGGAGTTACATAAGAAAATATTGAAAAAAAACATTGAGTTTATGTAATATTAATTTTTTACATAAATTTATTTTAAATTTTCATTTCTTTAAACTAACTACAACTCACCCATTTTATTTTAGAAGCATTAAATAAAGGAATATATCTCATTTCCAACAACACACACTATAACCAAAGTTTCCACAAAATAAGTGGGTAAAATATTTAAAAATTAACATTGCATTTTGCAAGTACAGGTCAAGCATCCTATAGAATAAAACCCTAATATGCAAAACGACCGAAAAGCGGAATGACTACTCGCTATGATATGCACTTACAGCCAGGGGGCAAACTCTCAATGCAGGAGCTGCCCCTGGTGGTGAGTGCGCTCCCACGGGGTGAGCACCGTTCAGCCAGAAGCGGGCTCACAGCTGCCAAGCTTGAGGGAGCCTCTCCCGTCTCCAAGGGAGGTAGCACTAAGGATCAGGGAGCCTGGCTTCTGGCTGGTGAGCACAGCAGTGCTGGCAGAAGCCTCTCCCGCCTCTGCAGCAGCACTGAGGACCCTCAACACCTCCCCTTCCCCCGACCTCTGGCCCAACCCC
>NW_006383012.1:6786218-6788112 GCF_000327345.1 Myotis davidii | reverse complement strand
ACGATTCATAACAGTAGCAGCATTACAGTTATGAAGTAGCAACGAAAATAATTTTATGGTTGGGTCACAACATGAGGAACTGTATTTAAAGGGCCAGAAGGTTGAGAACCACTGATCTTTTGTGTACTTCCTGTGACAGGTGTCAGTTACCTTCATTTTCTGCCTGTAGCTGACAATTAATATTTGTGCAACTGATGAATTCGTATTAAAAACCATTTCAATCTTCAAAAGTCTGCCGTACTCTAGCAATAATAATCCTGAAGTCATGAGTTGAATGTGCTAGTTACATTTTTCTTTTTTAATAAATGTGTTTTTAGTTACAATCCTATATTTTTTGTAATTCACATGAAAATATATGGACAATTATTTTTTAAATCTAAGTCTGGCAGCACCTAAAATCCGTACAGCTGGTGGACCAGTGGGGAAGCCCTTGGCCATGAGAAGTGCCTGTGTCTGGACTTCCATCACCCTACAAGCCTACCCGTCACTTCAGACCTCCACCCCTTACCTGTGATCCTGCCCACAGAGCCCCCCAGCCTCCTGCCCGCCTCGCCAGCTGCATGCGCGCCCAGGCTGTGGCCAATGAGGTGCACGTTCTCCAAACTGTAGCCCATCTTGGTCTGTGGAAGAATGGAGTGTCAGGGCCTCCAGGCCCGATGGAGACGTCCTGGCTTGTGGAAGGGGATGGGGACAGGTCTCAGGAGCAATGACCTGGCTCCTGGACCTCCTAGGCCAGCATGACCCGACCCTGGGCCAGCGCAGTCTCCAGAGACCCCAGTCCCAGTGTGCAGGCTGGGGCGGCAGAAGGGAGGAGGGAAGAAGGGGCTGCAACAGTGCTGACCAGCGGCCTCTGTGTCCACTACAGGCGACCTGGGGAGCCTGGCCAGGCGCTGCCTGCTCCATCCACACCCACAGCGGCCTCCCTCCCCTCCCGCTGGGCCTGGGCCTGCCTGCAGAGCCTGGGTAGCGGGCCCAGCTCTGGGTGCTCGGGAATAGACCTTCCAGAAGGCGGTAAGGGGTTTCCCCTTTCTGAGAAAGAAGACCCATCTTCTGGGCTGACAATTCCCAGAACAGCCTCAGTTGATGGCTTATTTCAAAAGGGGAAACCGAGGCCCAAAGTGGTTCCTTTGCCCCAGACGCCACTAGGGATCTTCAGGACACTCCAGGAGGGGAAGGCTGCAGTTTCATTTTAGGAAACGCCCCTCTGTGTGTCCAGGCTTCCAGGCCCAGCCCCTGTGCACCAGTCCCCAGGCGGCCTCTGGGTGCACGGGGTCTGCCTGCCCCCTCGGGCGCCTCCCCACAGGATGGGGCTCAGGAGGATTTACCGACAACCCTTGTATTAAGAACGCTGTCTCGGCTCCCACGACTCGAATGTTGTGGACGGCTTGGTTGTACTCTGTCCTGGCCCCACGCTTCCAGTCCACGCAGATGCAGTTCACCTTCTCCACCTTAAACATTTTCTGGGGAGAAAAAACAAGAGGGAGAATCCAATGTATTAACAGGCACAGGCCCCACACTCCACAGACAGGAATTCACAGCCACCAAGCATCTCATTTGTGTCAGAGTTTTCATATTCCTCCCACTTGTCCTAATCCTCACCACTTCACCAGGAACCGGTACCTGATCCCCACTTAACAGATGTGAACAGTGAGGCCTGGAATGGAGTAAGTGACTGACTGAAGGTCTCCCAGATGGTTATTGACACAGCCAGGCAGAAAAAGGATCGCTTACTACATCAGGGCTTAGCCAACTGTTATGGGAGGGCCAGATCCACCTGCTCATATAAATCAAGTTTTATTGGGAACAGCCACCCCCCTTTGTTTACATATTCTCTCCCTCTGCTTTGGAGCAACAACAGGGTTGAGTGGAAACCATATGACCTGCAAATGCTAAA
>NW_006383012.1:6783877-6785775 GCF_000327345.1 Myotis davidii | reverse complement strand
TAATTTCCTCATCTATAAAATGGGAACAATAACTCTACCTTCCTCACAACGTTGCTTGTGCGGGCAGGGGGATGGGGGGGGGTCAAATGAGACAAAGACTGTGAAATAATGATCACAGTGCCAGGCTCAGAGGAAGTGCTCAAAAAATGGATGTTATGAATAATGATTCATCACTAACATTCCTGATACCTTCATAACTGCGCCACCCAATACTGTGGCCACTGGACCCGGGTGGCTATTTATAATGAATGAAAATCCATACAATTTAAAAGTCAAGACTTTGGTCACACTCCCCACATTTCAGGTGCCGGGTGAGCGCAGGGGAGCAGTGGCTCCTGGTTGGTACATGACACCATGGAGCCTTTACGCCCTCAGAGAGCTCTGGGGGACAGCAGGGTTTCAGGGGCCACATTTACGTGGGTTTCTAATGCCACACGGAGGCTTTACATAAACCACACGGGACCTACGCCAGGGAATTTGCTGACACCTCTGCTTCTGGGGTGTTTTGATTGGGCTCTGGGTCTCTTTGGTTCCAGAAGAGAGGAAGGGCTACAGGTCAGGGGGTCGGGAGAACTTGACAGTGGACGCTCGGTAGGACCCAGGGTTTCCTTGGAGATTTGAGGATGGAGCATCTGTCCCTGGACGGTCTGCGTTCCCAGTCTCAGGGGCAGTGACCTGGAAAGTGTTTGAAGCTGGGTGCCGGGTGCTGGTCTCAGCGGGGAGTGGCCAGGGGCAGGGGTCTACCTGGCACATGTCCGTCAGCCATCTCTCCTCCCCCTTGTCTATGAAGCCGTGGATGATGAAGCGTGTCTTGCGGTCCAGATGGAAGTTTGAAGCCCTCACGGTGTCCAGGTCCGTGGCGTTCACAGTAGCCAGGTCCATGGAGGAGATCCTCTGGTTAAAGTGGAAAAGGTGAATTAGGATGTTGGCCTTTCCAAGCCAATGGCCTGTGAGAGCCAGTTCCAGGGAGACTGGGTCACGGGATCAGCTCCCACGAAGTTGGGTGGGGCTAGAACAGGAGTTCCTGTCCTGGGCTTTGAGGACAGGATTCAGAAGATCCACAATCATGGACTTCTAGCATTTCTGTTAATTATGAAATTGGGCAAGAATCCAGGGTCATCGTAACAGCACTCTGTCCCCAATGGGAGTCATAGGTATTTTCATGTCACAGGACAGTGGTCGGGGATGTCTTAAAAATCAGTTATTCTCATTACTATTTGTAGTGGCCGTGGTTAGATCAACCTGTGGATCTTGTTATTTAGTGAGATAATAATAAAGCAGCATATATATGACTGGGACATATATTTATCATTTCAAATGTTCTCATAACTGTTTTTCAATATAATTGGCTTCCTTTGAAATCCAATGTGTTTTATTTCACATTTAAATACATCATCCTGAGAAGGGACCCCTCAGCTTCCCCAGATGGTGGAAGATGTTTCTAGAACAGAAACAGTGAAGGACCCCAGGCCAAAAGCACCAAAATGAGGGGAGATGTGGCTCAGTGGAGCCCTGAGGGGCCCCTCTAGCTTGTCGCACTTAAGAACTGAGGCCTACATGCCAGGGGCCCATTCACCAGCCCCCTGGGCATCACGCCTGAGGAAGGATTAGAAATAAAAACAGCCCAACCACCAAGTCCAAGTGGACTCCCAGCTGGGGGCTCTAAGCGGGATTTGGTCACCTAGAATCCCACTGCAGCTGGCCTCAGGGATGGATGGAGAGTCACCTGCTCTCCAAACTGTCAGGGGTGGAGTTGTGAGCAGCTGAGCTCTAAGCAGATTCTTCCTGGTCACTTTGAAGCACCTGGAAGAGCCTTTCCTGCCTCCACCCAACAGCCTTTCTGGGGACTGGAGGTCACTCCAAGGGCCCTTTTGCTTTTGTGGTTAGATGGCCCCTCT
>NW_006383012.1:6776642-6782643 GCF_000327345.1 Myotis davidii | reverse complement strand
ACCACATCCAAATCTGAGGGTCCTTCCTCTAGTCCTGGAAGATGTTAGCAAACTCAGTAGTCAACAGATCAAATATCAACAGTACAACGATTGAAATTTCTTTTGAGAGCCAAATTTTTTAAACTTAAACTATATAGGTAGGTACATTGTTATTAACTTAATTAGGGTGCTCCTAAGCTGGTCTTTGCTAAAAACATCCTCAATCTGAGGGGTTGACCTCAGCAAATGTACCCCCACTTCTTCTAACGCCACTTCTTCAAAATAGACTCGACCAGGCCGAAAACCAACTTCTGCGCATGGGCTACGAAGTTTCAATCGCACTGTACATGCATGCCCACAAGTGGTACTTTGTGGAAGAGCCACACTCAAGGGGCCAAAGAGCCACATGTGGCTTTGAGCTGTGGTTTTCCAACCACTGCTCTAGGCTACAGCACAAGCATTTTCACAGAGAGTGCCCACTGAGGGCGCATGCTCAAATCCAGGGGATTTCAATGGCTCTTCTCCCGTAGGCTTCCTCCACTCTGAAGCTGATGGTGCCAGAGGTTGGCCATTGACTCAAACACTGACAATAGTCATCAGTTTTTACCACCTGAAGCAAGAGCAGACTGTTTACTCTGTGCCGGATACCCCACTAGCGCTTCACCAGCATTATTCCCTTAAAGCCTCAAAATAGCCCATGAGTAAGGAATTACTTCCATTTTACAGATGGGAAAACCAAGGCACAGACAGACAAAGTAAGCTTCCCAAGGTCACAGCCAATGGTGGAACCAGGATTTGAACTGGGGGAGTTTAATTGGAAATAAAGCTAGGCACTGAGGCGAGAGAACATCAGGTACAAACCCAGCCTTCAGCGAGAGGAAATCTAACAGGGAAGGAATCATGATGACCTTGACTTCCTTCCAGGAAGAGGGACCAGTCCCAGAAAGGGCTGTGGAGACTAAAGCAAGTCTTGCTTCAGGTGGTAAATGCAGGAGCTTGAAGGACAGGGTCAGGCACCTGGGCTGTTAGGTGGATAGTGAGTGGGAGGTGCTGGTGAGTGTGGTGGGGCTGGTGCTCCATGAAGGTGTTTTCAGGAACCCAGTGTGGGTGGCTCAGAGGCAGGAGAGCCTGGGAGAGGTGGGGGTTGGAGTGGGGCAGTGCAGGAGTGCTGGGTCTAAGAAGAAGCAAGTATTCTAGTCTTGGGTGACAGTGGAAATAAAGGGAAGCGTGGAAAGACGGGGTAGGGAGTGGTGCCAGAGCCTGAACAAGTGAGTATGAGGCATGGTGGGAGGCCCTAGTGGAGCTACATGGAAATTGGAGGAGGCAGGAGGGGAAAAGGGCTGTGTGGGGAGCAGAGGCTGGGCAAAGAGGAAGCCACAGGAAAAGGGCGAGGAGGGTGCCGGGAGTGACCTCTGTGGGACGCCCACATTTAGGGCAGGAGGAGGCAGAAGAGGAGCAAAGGAGACCAAGAGGGGCCAGAAAGGCCCGAGGAGCAGCCAGAGCTGGGGGAGCTCTGCTCTCCGGAGTCAGGTCCTGCTGTGTGGCCAAGATGGAAGGGACACCAAGAGTGGGCTGGGCGAGGTAAGGAGGAAAGGGGGACACGTGGTGCAGAAGGAAGCCCAGCAGAAGGGAGGCCAGAGGAAAGGCTCAGATTGGAGCTGGAGAGACAGAGGTGGCAACAGAGAGGAGTGATGGGGAGGGAGGGACAGTTCTCCATGGGACACATCCATGTAGCTTAGGCTGCAGACAGGCACTTGTCCACACAAGGGACTGAGGGACTTGGGGGCCTGTGGAGAGTACCTTCCCCCAACTCCTCTGCCCAACAGCCTACCACTTCGGTCACGCCATCACAGCCAGTTGCTGGAGGAAAAGGGTGGGTGGGTCACCAGGGTCATCTGTGTCCAAGATGTTGCCCTGTGTTTGCTTCAGCATCAACACTCCTCCAATGGTGGCAATTGTTGTTTTTGTTGAAATAATGATAACGCTGTTCATTATTGATGAACCCTCTAGATGCCCCTCCCAGAGGCCAGCCCAGGCACGGCCCCTTTCTCCCCACAAGGATGGGACAGCACCCTCACCTCTGACGGTGGCCAGCAGGAGGAGGCCGATGATCCAGGAGGACAGCATCTACATGGATGAAAACACAGACAGTGGGGACCATCGCCCAACCCAGACAGGGCAGGGGGCCTGGAGCCCAGGGAAGCCCGGTGCCTGGGTCCTATCGGGCTGTCACTCCAAGCGGGGACCCTGAGGCTGAGGCCTCCCCACACAGGGAGTCGGCAGCACCTCTGTGGAACCCGGATGCAGGATCCTCCCAAAACAGTGGCTGCACCCTCTGGGCCATGTCCCTCTGGCTTCCCAACCCTGCCAAGCGCCCTACCCGGGCAGAGCCATGACTTACTGTGTGACACCTGTGCTCCTCTCAGCCCTCAGGTGGCCGAGGCCTTTTATAACCAGGCTTTGTCCTTTGGACCTTAGAGGAAAAGACAGGAAGATAGATAAGTGTGCTTTGCACCGAGATTATCATAAACACATACAGTCAGCTCAGCGGGGAGGAGAGCTATTTAAAGTGAAATCGGAAGGAAAAAAGAAAGACTTTAGGGACAGGTGTTACATTGGAAATCAGTAGGCTAAACAAAGGACACCTTAATCAATAAGTCAAATTTGGAGTCTTCATTGCGCCGGCGGTCTCAGATGAGTTATCTCCAGAGTCTGAGCAAACTAATATGGAGGAAGCTTTCCCTTTATACCTTCCCAGTTCCTTTGTCTCCTAAATATGGGGTTTCCAGACCTTTTGCAGGCTTTACAAAGAGCCCTATGTAGTGGGAGATATTTTGCAGGAAGCTTGTAGCCTTGAGCACAGTACCATTTAGATAACTCAAACACACCTGGCCTGGCAGTAACCAGGGATGGCAGCAGAGCGGCTTGCAAGGCCAGGTGATTGAGCTTCTTTTCCCTATTATTTGAGCAAGCGTGTTTACAGAACCAAGAATAGCGGAATTAATTCATAGAACAAAGGACCATCTATGTTTAGTGGAAATTTTCAAATAGCAGTTTTTGTAACATCGAGGTTACGGGAGCAAGATGGAGTGCCTGTGCTTCACAGGAAAGGACCCCATTAATCTGAATCTACAGGTTCAGCTGCCAAAAGATTGTGTTTCCGAGGTGAGAACAGGGAACACCAGCCTCCTGTTAAGAATCCCTTCAGAAACAGGAGCCCAAGCCGGTCTTGGTGCCTGTAGGTGTTGACAGGAATGGGGTTTGCAGGTTTGCTGTTCCCAGGAGGCACCTGGGTATGAGGACAGGCGTGTCCTCTTCTCCGGGGTGGGCTGGGTGGAGAACCGCCTCCAAAGGACCTGGACAGAGAACAAAAGCAAAGGCAGCCCTTTGTCGAGCAAGAAAGAGTGAAACGAACACTATTTAAAGAGATAGCTTTATTTGGAAACCATATAGTCTATTTCCAAAGAATTTCTGAGCTGGGTGGACTGTATTTTGACCTGGAGTAAGAAGGTGGAGGTGGTCTGGCCTGTCTCTTCCAGGATCGGGGATCAAGCCTGCAACCCGGGCATGTGCCCTGACCTGGAATCAAAGCATGTCCTCCTGGTTCATAGGTCGACTCTCAACCACTAAGCAACACTGGCCGGGCAGTTTCTCTCTCTTGCTCGCTGAATTCCAGGCCCACCGGCTGGGCTGGTCTTGTGTAAAGTTTTTGAAAGTGCCCACACTGGGGTCTTTGCATATTGTTTCCTCCTCCCAACACATACCATCCCCACTCTCTTCTGACCTAAGTCCAAGTATCCCGCCTCCTCCAAGAAGCCTTCCTCACTGCCCAGAGTGGGACCAGGTCTTCCTTTACAATCTAATCATGTTCCCATTTTCCTTCCGTGGAACATATCCCAGCTGGTAATCGTATTTCAGTGCCTGTTTGTTTAGCCCTTGCCCTGGTGGGAGGGTCCCGGTTTGTATGGTCATTTCTGTGTGGCCAGAGCCTAGCACGGCCCTTGGCAGGTACCTTGATCACTGTTGGATCAGGCATTGCTGGAGGAAAGGATGGGACCTTGGAAGCTAATGACTCATGGGCTGGTGAGCTGGGATAGTTCTAGATCTTTCCTGCCTACCCCTCCCTGCCCTGTGGCCAGGAGGATGCCTCTCTGACCTCCCTTGGCCTTGCCCTTGGCCCTCTGGTTGGGTTCAGCCAATGGGAGGCACCTCAGGGAGCTCAGAGGGGAGGAGGAAGGGTTAGAGTATTTCTACCCAGGCACCCTCCCATCTGTGCTGGCATTGGGCAACGTTGCACTTCTGTCCTGAGGACTGCAGCTCCTCTCAAGCAGCTCCCTCCCATGGCCCCAGCTCCTTCCATGTTCCTGTGACAGCTCCCTCCCTCCCTCCGGGCTTCAAGCCACCAGGATGTCAGAGCTTCCAGCTGCTGCTGAGTCCTGTCCACCTCTGTAACTAGTCCCTTTGATACGCCCTTTGAGTGGGCCATCTCTTTGCCTCTGGGGCCCCTCACAGGTGCAGCTGGACACTGGACCCCCCCTCTCCCCTGAGGGAGGATGTGGTTCAGAGACCTGGGGTCCCTCTGGGGGATTAGCTAGGCTCTGGGCACCTTCCTCTCCTCACTCCATAATGAGGATGTTGGTCCTTATCCGGGAAGGTTCAGAATTGTGTAGTTGTTGGGTTTCTGTTTTTGCAGCCCGCACTAGTAGCAGCCAACCTATTCTGTGGTTTGGTTGTAGTTTCTGCCAGAGGTTTAGTACATTATCTTCAAATAGTCAGTGGGTCCCATCACCCATGCCCTCCTGGTTCTCACCACAGATTAGTCCAGGAATCAGGGAACTGTTCACCTGAGTGGCTTTTCTTCTAGTCAACAGCCACCATCAGAGGGCAGAACTGGAGAGGAAGGGGAGGATGTTCGTTCAATCCTTGCCATGTCCAGGTCACCAGGCCCTGCTCTACATGCCCAAGGCAGATGGTGGTCACCCCTGTCCTCCAGGGATTACCGAGGCAGATTTGTTCACTATAAGGAAAAACTTTCCAAAGCTTAGAGTCATTGGAAAATAGTTTCTCAGTGGGGTTTGCTCCCTGTCTCACCTGGATAATATTATGACTTGAGCAGAAGCAGACAAGCCAAGAATCAGGTGAGGGTCGATTAGAGGATCTACTTTGAAGGTTCTTTTCAAATGTGGGCTCCTACAAGACATTTTGGAAATTGAAACGTAGAGAAAAGACTTTCCCTTTCCATTCAAGCTACAGTCACCCGTGGGAGCACACCATCTGAACCCCCCTTCCCGAGGATAAGAAATCACCCAAGAGGTGACAAAATCAAAGGTTAATGAGAATAAGGTGAGTAAACACATCTGGGGAGTGTAACCCCCAGGACAGGCATTGAGGGCTGAGTGTCAGAAAGGAGTTGGGTGGCCTTGGTCAAGCAGGGTCCTGGGAGGAAATGGCTGTGATCAAATCGTAGCTCTCAGAGTAGAAAATGCTCAAGAAATGGAGCACCTGTTTAGTCCCACTTTACTGCCAAGATCCCCAAGGTCCTGAAAGGTTAAAGGGCTTCCTTTAAGGGCAATTGGAAGAGCAGGCTTTGGTCGTAGGGCTCTACCTCCTACTGTGCTGCTGCTCCCTCCTTTTGTAGGTCTCAGTTGATGACCTGTGATATGGGTGGAATCTAAACCACTGATGTAGGAACATTGTCCCTGCACCAAGCTGCCCCCTGAGGAGGGCTGGGCACCGCTGCCATAGTCACCAGTCTCAGGCAGTCCTGAGCCTACCTGGTCTCTTTGGCAGGGTGGCCTAAGCAGGCCAGTGGGGCACCAGGCTGTCTTCCATTTGCCTGCCCATGGCAGGGCCAGCTCAGCTCCTCTCTCCTTTCTGGGCATCCGAGGTTCTGAGATTCTGCCAGCTGTCTGCCCTGGGAAGAAGGGGGAGGCCAGCACCTGTGGGAAAAGTCATTCACTGCCACCTGTTGGCTGGTGGCAGCAGTGTCAGGTCAGGGCCTGGGGGAGCCCTGCCAGCTGGC
>NW_006383012.1:6775712-6776314 GCF_000327345.1 Myotis davidii | reverse complement strand
CACACTCCCTACTGGGGATCGAGCCCACAATCCCGGGAATGTGTCCTGACTGAGAATCAAACCTGTGACCTCCTGGTGCATGGGACGAGCTCAACACTGGACTTATGTCTATTTGTATGAGGCTACAACGTGTGGGGGGGAGCGCTCTTCCAGCCTTGAGGGATGTTCTTACAACAGTGAGGAGAACATCCTCCCTCCCTGTCCTCATGCGGCTGATGGGCATGGGGCACCGACACCAAGTGTCTACAAGTCAATATGCACCTAAAACAAAGACAGCCCACGGAGGAGGGCCTGCCCCGGGCTATGTCATTCGGGCTTTTTCTAAAGAGAATAACTTGGGGTAGCAGGTGAAGTTTAGGGGGAGTCCACGCTCCTAAACCAGGCGTGCCAAGTTGGCCACTGTTAGGGGTTGGATTATGTTTCCCCTAAAAGATATGTTGGGAGTCCTAACACCAGGATCTGAGAGCATGACCCTGTTTGGAGATTGGTTCGTCATGCAGGAAAGAGGAGTCAGGTCAGTCTGACTGGTGTCCTTATAAAAAGGGGAATGTGGACACAGTGACGGGCGCTCAGGGGGAACCCCGGGTGGCAGGGAGGGAAGG
>NW_006383012.1:6748382-6774994 GCF_000327345.1 Myotis davidii | reverse complement strand
CCAGCTCCCCTGAGCACCCTGGCCCTGAGTTCTCCCTCCCAGGTCTGCCTCCTGCCCCGCCAGGCTCAGTCCTCCACCATCCCTCCCTCTTCTCCAAATTTGCTCCTCCAGGTCCCAGAGCCAACTCTCTGCTCTCAAAGCCTGGGACCCTGGGCATGGCGTCTACAGTGTCAGTCCCAGATGCCGCTCCCCATGGTTTCCCGGGCCTGAGTGAACACGTGGATGCCACCCTTGCTGAAAGTTCTCACCACCCCGGGACCCTCTCATGAATCTCTTTTCATTGCATTGTGACCAGGAAACAAGGGTCTTGTGGCAAATGACCGCAGGAGAGAGAAACTTTGTTTCCTGGGTTAAAATGTGGATTGTCATCAAAACAAAAATGCAAAATTAATAATTTCTCAGAGACGAAGCCTACAGCGCCCTGGGAGTGGAACTCCTATTTGAATATCACTGGATACCGTATCCCAGCAGGGCTCCATGTGGGAATCACACGAAGGCCATTTTAAAAGGCCTGTGCCAGCCCTGGCCGGGGTGGCTCAGTTGGTTGAGTGTTGTCCCATGCACCAAAAGGTCACTGGTTTGATTCCCGATCAGGGCACATACCCAGGTTGCAGGTTCAATCCCCAGCTCAGTCTCCATCCGCAGCCTCCCTGCCTCAGAGCACATGGCTACCACTGGACCTGCAGCCAAGACTCTAGTCACCCCAAGTCACCCCAAGTCATCCAAGGCTCAGGGCAGTGCTTTCACTGAGTGCCTATTATGTAGCCCACAATCTTGGGGGGCTTGTTTAAACTGGACTGGCTCCCGGCAAGTGCCTATTATGTAGCCCACAACCTTGGGGGGCCTGTTTAAACATTGTTCTCCCCAAGTCATCGGCCGTGTCTGTGAGTCTGGGGAGGAGGTGAGATAGGCTGTCCTTGACCAGGGAGAAGGGCTCTCACCTGTGGCCAACCAGTCCCACCCCCTCCATTATGCCTCTGGTTTCCTCTCTGTCCTTACAGTCCTCTCTCCTCTTGCCTGGATATTGCAGGGGCCTCCTCCTCCTGGCTGGCCTCCCAGCCTGCAGTCTTCTTGCAAGCCCTGGCCTAGACTCGAGGATGGTGCTGAGCCTTCCCTGTCTTGCTCCTCCCGCTCTGGGCCACCCTGTCCTGGGACATCCTTGCTTGGGGCACTAATCCGCCAGCATGCCGGTGTTACTAAGGCGCTGGCTCCCTCCCACTGTGCTCGCCTGGAGGACTGAATGGAAGGCTCTGCTCTCCTCTCCCTCCAGAGCCAGCCCAGAGCTGGTGGCTGGTAGCACTCAATGATGGAGCTCTTTTGCCAGCATGGTGCTGCTGTTATATTGGAAATCAGCGAGCTGAACAGAAGATGCCTTAGTTAGCCAAATTTGGAGTATGTGGGCTTTGCATAAAGCCCTATGTACTGGGAGATATTTTGCAGGAAGCTTGTAGCCTTGAGCACACACAATTCAGATAACTAAAAGACACCTGGCATGGGAGTAACCAGGGACGGAACAGGCCCTTATGTCAGCAGAGTGGCCCACAAGGCCAGATAATTGAGCTTATTTTTCCTGTTATTTGAGCAAGTGTGTTTACAGAAGCCAAGAATAGCAGAGTTAATTCACAGAACAAAGGACCATCTATGCTTAGTGGAAGATTTCAAACAGCAGTTTTTACAATATAGAGGTTATGGGAACAAGATGGAGTGCCTATGCTTCATGGCAGAACTGTGACCAAGAGGCCCCTGCGTGGTGCCCCCCACGCCGACACTCATCATTATCGTTGTTCACTGAGCACTCGCCTAGTGCCCTTCACTGGGAGGCCCTCACTACCGTCGCTCCTTTATCCCCCACAACATCTATTGGAACTGCCCTGTGGGATGCGAGGCCTGGTGGCCAAGAGGGGAGACACTCGGGGAGAGGTGACTTGCCCAGACCTGCACAGCCCCCTGGGGATGATCACAGGACAGGCCGGGCCACCTTAAAGAATACTCCCCTCCCAGGTGAAGAACACTTGTGTGGGTGGGGCCCACAGGGAGGACTGAGCAGCTGAGGGCTCCTTGGTGGTTTCAGACCATAGAGTGATAGGAAGTCTCCCTCCTCGTAGAAGCTTTTCATCCTCAGTGCTGAGCCTGTCCGGGGTGGCGCTTGCCAGGCAGGCGAAGAGGGGCCTGGGAGCCTATCCGTGCTCTGCAAATGTGCCCATCACAGTCTCTGGATACTGGAGCCCTATACCTCACCAAGAGCCGGGCCACCAAGTGGTCCCATCACCACAGAATTTATCACCACAAAGGACACGCCACAGCATGGGTCCTTCCCATGTCATAGCATGGTCCTTCCCATGCCGCAGCATGGGTCCTTCCCATACCATAGCATGGTCCTTCCCATGCCACAGCATGGGTCCTTCCTATGCCACAGTATGGTCCTTCCATGATCCCTCAAGGTGATGGCAGAGTCAGGGAGGAGATGAGGAGTTGGAGTTAGGGGCCCGGCCCTCAGTCCTGAGGGGACTCTGATTCACCTGTGTGCTTGAACAGCAAGACCCCCAACCTGAGCCTAAGCTTCCTCACCTATCTGATGAAAGGCTTTGCTGAGGCACAAGCACCCACTCTCTCAGGTGAGGAGGGAACAGTGGCCATGAGGACCAAGGAAGTTCGGGGGAAAGGGTGTGTGATCAGAAGTCAATGGCAAGAAACCCAAATATATGGAAATGCTCGGGACATTGGGGAATTTTAAGATGTTCAGTTCCCAAATGTCCCTGCAGGGGGCAGCTGACATGGAGACAGACTGCGGAGATGGATGCATCATTGGATTTTATTGATGTTAACACAGCGACCAAATTGTGCCTGGCGTTTAACAGGGCGTGAGAGTGAGCAGGACGTCTTCTCTCACAGTGTCTGTGCTACAGAAGTTGTACCTGTGGAGAAAAAGGAACCCTCTTTAAGTGCTGGGCTTGCTTACTTAGTGATTACACTTGTTCAGCAAAGGGATTTGCTGATTGACAATTCCAAAGCAAGGAGGGAAGCATTAGGGTTATAGCCTCAGCCAATTACTGGAGAAGTGATTGCCTTCTGGGCTGCCAGTGACAGGCAGCTGGGCTCTAAGACAGGCCAGCTGTTACTCAGAAGTGGCCCTGGTCTCTGGGTCCTCTGTCCCCTCTTCTTCTCCACAAGCACACGTAGGCCCTCCACAAACACTGGTTTACAGCTGGCCTCACCCTCGGCTCAGCCACTCTGGGGACCTGGCTGAACAGTACAGTAACTACAATACATTGAGCTCTTACTGGCTGCAGACAATGACACTCAGTGGGATTATCATGAGTCTTATATTACAGGGGAGGAAACTGAGGCACAGAAGACTCTCAGTTAACAAATGGAAGAACCAAGAAGCAAATATCTGATGACATCGGCCTCATTTCTGTGGTAGAGTCCCACTTCAGACCTCTCTTGACCTTGCCTTCCATAACTTGACTTTCTGGGGTGAGTTGTTCCTACAAACAGGAATCTCTGCAAACACCCTAAGGCACAAGCCAGCAAAGATACATACACAGTCTTCTCTTCTCCCTTTTGCACGGTGATCTTGGATGCACCCACTTTGGGGAGGGTGGGGTTTACCACGTGGTTATTCCAAAGGAACTTGACTTTCTGAATTGTTCCCACGTCCAGGTCTGCGTCAAACTCATTGGAATGGGTGGAGCCTGGTTTGAGGACCCCCCTTGAAAGAGAAATAGGAGCATTTTCCTTCATAGAAACAACTTCCAGTGACCAAATAAGGCCACACCGCTCTTTTCTACTCTGAATTAATGAGAGTATTTTTCCAAATTGATGCCCAAATAAAGGATGGAGAAATGGAAAAGCCAGAAATCAAACCATTATTTAAGTGTTGGTTACTCAAACTCAGGTCAATTTCTCTTCAAAACTTTCTTATAAAAAATGATATAATTCCTTCACATTACTTTTTTCTGGAAGAATTACTTATATAGTTACATGTTAGCCACTTGGTTTAACATAAGGACATGCTACTAAACAAATTAGAAGGCATGATATCTGGAGTAATAATTAGATTTGTTTTTAGAAATATGACCTATTGAGCGAGAAAGAATGAAATGCCTGGATTTATAATAGAGGTGGAAAAGTTGTTAGTGGAAGTCTGAAATGAACTTCAGTTCACAAAGGAAAGAATTTAAAATCCATTGACAGATAAAGAGATGATGAGCATTTAAGTGATGGATCTGAAGGCCCTGTACGTCATCAGATGAGATGGGGCGCTAAGACAGGAAATTTACCTGAAGATGTCATATTGGTGAGTGTTACCCTTATTTCCAAACAGAGCAACTTTGATCTGACCAGTGACCATTCTCCCAGACATTGTGACGGAAACCCCGTATCTCCAGCCTGCACAGGGATGGAAGAGTTCGGGTTATTCATGCACAAAATACTTGACCCACATCTCAGATGCCTGTCTCTGACCCTTACATTGATTGAGGCATCAAAGTGTAAGAGATCCTATATATTAATCTACAACTCAAAGTAGGCCCGGAGGGGAAATAAGTATTTAGCAGTGTCTCCCTTCAGATGTGCAGGGCCCAGTCAAGGGGCCACTAGCCAGACATGGCTACTGAAATCGAAATCCAAATTAAATCAAATTACAAGTTCAGTTCTGCAGTTTCACTAGCCACATGCTGAGAGCTACATTGCTGCCTGGGGCTAATGCCACTTCTGTCACTGCAGAAAGTCCTTTGGGATAGTTCTGCTCTGAGTGACAGTCCCACGAGTTAAGGTGAAAAGAGAAAGGATGGCTTGTGCCCTCACCTGGAACTCTAGCTCAGCAGTGTCGTCCTGGGAGCCTGGAATGGGCAGCGTCTGTGTCTTATCTCTGTCTCCCCAGGACCTGATAGTGTCCAGTACCGAGTGGGGCTCAGTTGTCACCCAGATTTATACCTGGAGTGCTGCCTCTGCCCACGAGCACACATACATACACACGAATCTATATACATACTAGAGGCCTGATGCACAGATTCGTTCAACGGTGGGGTCCTTTGGCTTGGCCTGAAGGGATTGGGCCAAAACTGGCTCCGAGGGACCTCACCAGTGCACGATTGGGGCTGGGGAGGGACGGCAGGTGGGCTCCAGGGCATGTCCAGCCCGACTCACCCAGTCCTGATTGGCAGCACCACGCTAACCTGCTGCAGTCGGAGCATCTACCCCCTGGTGGTCAGTGCGCATCATAGCGACTGTTCAAATGAACAGTTGGACTCTTAGCATATTAGGCTTTTATTATATAGGATAACCACACACTAACATTATATACATATAACCACACACTCACATATACAAACACACACTCACACACATGTACACTCATATCACACATCCTTTGTATAAACACACATACAGCCCTAACTGGTTTGGATCAGTGGATAGAGTGTCGGCCTGCGGACTGAAGGGTCCTGGGTTGGATTCTGGTCAAGGGCATATGCCCAGGTTGTGGACTCCATTCCCAGTAGGAGGTGTGCAGCAGGCAGGAGATCGATCAATGATTCTCTCTCATCATTGATGTTTCTACCTCTCTCTCCCTCTACCTTCCTCTCTGAAATCAATAAAAATATATTTTAAAAAAACACACACACACATACACATACACACATCGTTTGCTTAATTCCGATTTGTCCTTCACATCCTCAGAGATGTTGTCCCTGTCCCTCTGGTCAGGGCCCGCCAGGCACAACACCCTTATAGCTGCTGGCTCCGGTTCTGTCTTCGCTGTTGGGCTATAAATTTCATGTGCAGCATGTCTTGTTCCCTGTACCCCCAGGGTCTAGCATAGTCTGATTTCCATCAATTAATGGTTGAGGAATTAATACACGGTGTGTGAATGCTTAATTTGTTGTTAACTATGGGCAAGTATTTTATGCATCACTAAATCAGGGAAAGGACTGATTAACCAGTGTCTTTTTAAAAATGTACCTGGTGATGGAAATGTCCTATGTGTTGATTGTGGAGGTAGTTACATGATTAGTCATTTGTCAAAACTCATAGAACTATCCACTAAAAAGGGTGAATTTTGCTGTAAAAAAAATATGTCTCAGTAAACCTGACGACTATATAAAGCAGGTTTTATATTCATGTATTTATATAATACAGCCTCGTTTTTACAGTGAAACATCTTAGGGACCCATCATGGGCAGGGTCCATGCAAAGTGACCCAAACATGCCCGGTTTGTACCCCATGACCTAGTCCATCCAGCAGGTTTTTGAGAGAAATCACCCATTTCTGATTCCTATCCACTCTCCACCAGAGGGGCAGCCCCTGGGTACCAGGTACTGGTGGATGGGGGGTGGGAGGGGAATGGAGAGACTGGAGTTGGGCTTCTTAAGGGGCTCAGCCCAGCAAAGAGCTGGTAACAAGTAAATATTTGTTGAATTAATAGAAGAGCAGGTGTATGTATGTGACATAATCTTAAGAGTAAAGGGGGTCAACTATATGGTGATGGAAGGAGACTTGACTTTGGGTGGTAGGCACACAATGCAATATACAGGTAATGTATCATAAAATTGTACAATTGTACACTTGAAACCTATTTAATTTTATTACCCAATGTCACCCCAATAAATTTAATTTTAAAAAATGGATAAAAGGGACCATGAACTGTGGAGCAGTAAAAATTCAGGGTAGATGCCATAGAGACATACAAATTGCTGCTATCGCATTAATTATACTGTTTGCTTCCACTCATTTCATGCCACGGAAATAAAATGGGAGAAATGCAGGCTCTTTCTAAATCCCCAGGCGAGTCTTAAATGGAATGGTTTGGGTGGATGTGTCCTTTTTCTAAGATCATAAAAATGTGTCCATAAATGTTTCAGGTCAGAGACAAGCCCTTTGCTTATAACAGAAACTAAGCTTCCTTTAGCCGGGAGGGAAAGTCTAGGTGCAACTTACGGGCAAAACTGCTGGAATCGCCTGTGTTCAGGAAGTATTTCTGCTCCTCCGGGCTTGCCTTGCCAGCAAACCTATCGGCGTAGTGGCCCATCTGCGGGCACCCTTCGTCTGGGCAGGGGAAGCACTTGTTCTAATGAGAAGAGACACATCAGGCTGTAAGGGGTGAATTTGTTCTTTTAAGATCCATATGTCCAGGGGAGCAATTGTCCTACAGTCTGAGCTTCTTCATTTGTAAGCACAAGGGGACTGGAAGAGATGATCTGGAAATTACCTTTGCAAGCCCGGGACACATACATTAGAACTGCTTGGGGAGCTTTAGAAAGTAAGGATGCCCATATTTAGAAAACACTGGGCCCCGTGTTAGATCAATTACACCTCCAGGGAGTGATGTGCTGGTGAATGGTTAACAGACAACTGCGGGACAAACAAACAAACAAACAAAAAAAAAAACAACCAATCCTGATTGCAGTGTTTGCCAATTTCCATGGTGTAAATACTCTGCCGGTGGCCGTTTTCAGGCTACCAACATTATGTCGCTGAATGTGGCAGTGGGAAGAGACTGCTCCCACCGGCTCCCATGAGCCAGAACAGGCAGGCTCCAGAATGCCATTCCCTCCATCTCTCCCTTCGCTGCTGGCTGCATGAGCACAAAGTCCCGGCCTGGCATTGAACCCCAGCATCCGTCTTTCCTCCCACCACCACTTTTCACCTCATGTGAATTCACCTCTCGTGCATTCTTCTACACTTGCTCTGCCCTGGCCAGACACGGACACTCCTTCTCTGCCTTCGAAACATAATTTTTCGGAGTCAAACATTGCCTCCTGCAGGAAGCCTTTCTAGATCTTCGAATGGACTGCTCTTTTCTCTGATTTTCCAGAGTCTTCCTCACCCACGTGACTCATCTAGAGTGCTGGCCACCGCCTGCCTACAGCTTTGCTTCCCTCTGCCCCACAGGACCAGGAACTCTGATGGGCCAGTCCAAACAAGGAGAGGAGGGTCAGGATCAGGAGAGCAGTACTGCAGATTGCAAACACATCTGGACCACAGTCCCACAATGGGACCCGGCGTGGGGCAGTAACTCACCGACTTAAAGGCCCTGTAGGAAGCGCAGGGGTACGCAGTGAACCCATCAGGATTGAGGATGCTGTCCGCGTAATACTTGTAGCTTCTTAGGTGATTGCAAGCCACAAAGTCCTTGGTTCCTGGGGAAACAAATGAAGAAGTCCACACAGGGGTCAGGGAGCTGTGACAGTGTCTCTGCCTCTCCAGGTGGGATGGTTCCAGGGTGGGACTGTATTTTCAGAAATGTCAGGTCAGTCCCAAGTCCAGCCACATTAATGCAGTTAGCACATAGAGGGTGCTTTCTGTGTGCTGGGCAGTGGTACTGAGAACGTCGCATGAATCGTCCATGTCCTCCTCACCCTTCCTAGGAGGTGGATACCGTCCCATCCCTAACTGCAGGAAGAGCTATAAACGACACACTCAGATTTCAGTTTACAGCTTGCAAATGGCTGAGCTGGGAAGTAAACCCAAGCCCATGTGAGTCCACGCCCCTACCCTCTGCCATCCTGTGTCCCAGGCACCGAGCTGGAGGTCCTTGAAGACACAACCAGATGTGACATTGACCTCCTAGACATGCTAAAACCAGGGTGACAACACTTTCATGCAAATGAAGAGGTGGGCTGAGTAGCTTTAGGTGGCTGTATATGAGCATCCCTCCCACTCTCAAGCATCTCACTCCTTACAACCCTCCTTGGCTTCCATAACTCCTGCCAAGGGACAGATTCCTCCTTTCCAGGCCTGGGGTGACCTTGCTTGGCCATCACTGATGGAGAGTTCAGGCTTCCCTAACCACACAAACCCTCATAAAGCTATAAAAGACAAACCTACAAGTCTTATCCTCAATATTTGCTTTGATAGTGCCCGTACTTGCCAAGCCATTTTGATTGAATTCAATAAAAATCTTTACTCATTAGATCTGGTCAGATCACCAAGAGTTTTGACCTCTATGATGCCAAATGATGCCTCTGGCTGAAAAACTTGCCTCTCCACTGTAGTTGTAACATTATTAAGTACAGAGTCAGAGCTGCACCTGAAGAATGCCCTTTGTCCCAGGGCTCTTGATCAATGACAAAGACTAACCACCTCGAATAGCCCAGTCTCCGCGCTAACCTTCCTGAGGTGCGATTGCTTCTCATTCTTGACTCAATACTGGGAATGGTGACTCGCACCAGCTGCTTAAGCTTGAAGCATACCACTGACTCCCAAGGGAGAAACTGGCAGGCAAATTCTCTTGGCGTCAGGATGTTTACTTTTATCGTTTTCCCTTACTTTGTTATGTGTATCTACCAATTTATTGTTGGAGTTAGAGCTTCAAGCAACGGTTTGGTAATTCTTTGTTGCTTGCACACTCCAGGACATCCACAACAATGTTTTATGGAAGTACAAAATCAGCAGAGCTTAGATACAACAAATGATATGTAGCTATAGTTTTCAGAATTAAGGTCTAGAAGGGGGGTTGTATATTTAAAGAGCAGAGTGTTTTATTTGTTAAGATCTGCTGTGGGAAAGGCGCTGCTCACCCCAGGAAGGCAGTGTGCCAGTCTGGCTTTACCTGACCAGATGCCGTCCAGGTCCACAATCTGTGACAAGGCGTTCTTCTTGCACCCCGGCATCTCCTCTCCTCCATTGGGGAAGAAGTCAAGGTGACCTATCAGTTGACTGGTTCCAAAACCTGAAACGTGTGGAATAACAATGAGCTTTCTTCCAGTGCGCAGCTCTTCTGGGTAAAACCCACCTGCCCATGCGCACGGCTGGAGCATCATTGGCCTCACCCAAGGAGGGGATCAGGGGAGCTGCATCCGTGTGAATCACATCCACAAAGGCAGCATCGGAGGGATCAAGTCGGACCTCTTCAGAAGTACCCTGGAAACTTGCTTCTACCGGATCCAACCCTAAGAGAGATGGTCAGTGCTGCAGACCACAGGCCTCACTGTGGTGGCCACGGGACCGAGATGTACAGCTGCTCAGGCCATGCACCGTCTAACCAAAGGGGTGCCACAACCGGGAGGTGTCCAGTGCCATGGCCACCTGGACACAGAGTCTCAATTGCTCATCGCAAGAGGGCTCCAGGGGCATGGGAGGGAAGGGCAGATGAACAGAGACATTTAGATTTTTTCTTTGGAGCGGGGATTTTTTTTTTCTACATCAGATGCTCTCCTTTATTTATATATCTTTCTTCTTCAACAGTATCTTTCACTTCCCAAATTTGAAGCAAAAGGGGGGCAAAGCCATGTGGTACTGTAGATAAGAACAAGATTCTGGGACTGGGCTCCAAGCCCTACTCGGCTACTTCTTGGGCAAGCTGCATGACCTTGGGTGAATCACTTGACCTTTATTGTGCCTCTGTTTCCCCACTTACAAAATGGGGGTAATGCTGTTGTAAGATTAAATAAGTTAATATTTGTAGCATTAAGTGCCTGGCACACCATCATGGCTGTATAAGGAAAATGTTAATTATTATTATTTTGTCTTGACTATAGTTCCTTCTTGGAAGGGCTCTTGGATTTGTCAACAGTTTTTTTTGAAGGTTTGGTCAGAGCAGCCAAAAAGGCATGAACATGGCTGTCTGCTGAATAGAAAATGGAAAGTCCTTACAAAGGTAGAGACTTGTTTGAGCTGAATGACAGCAAAACGGAGTCTGAATCTCAGTTCTACCTCTAGTGACGTAGCCTTGGGCAAGCCACTCCCTTTCTTGAGCCTGTTTCTTTGGTTCTGAGGATTCAATGAGAAGGTGTAAAGCACTGTGTGTAGTGTTTGGGGAAAAGTAGACACTTAGACTATGCTAACTATAACCATTATGTTATTATTATTATTTAGATATCTTTTGTTGCTATTGTTACAATGTGAAGGCTTTGCTTGGGCTAAAAGGATGCTTTTGGCCTGTTGGTGGCTGGGTTTCTTGTCCCAGCAGAGACCAGGGAAGCATACTTTCCATGTTCTATTCTGCCCTTGATTCCAAAGAGCAGGGGAGAGAGGAATGACAATATGGACCCTTCTGAATTATACCAGCCCACGTTCATACCAGCCTAACTCTGACTTTTCCCAGGTGCCCAGTCCTGCTGAGCAGCCCACATCACCAGGAAACTTGGTTTTAGAGAGAAGGGACAGGGGCAGAGGCGGAAATAGCAGAGAGAAACAGAGAGGAATGAAGCCACCACCCCCCGTTTCCCGGGGCCTCCTGAAATGCTTGGTGCAAGCTCCCTGCGGCGGCCAAGGAGGACAGTCTCCTTCGCGCCAGTTCTGAGCTGGGCTGCAGTCTTGTACCATGTCGTGGGGTTACTGGGGACAAAACCCAGGGCCCCGCCCCTTGGGCCTTACCGGTGATCCTGCCCAGGCCTGGGGTCCTGCTCCCTGCCTCTCCGGCCACGTGGGCTCCCAGGCTGTGGCCGATGAGGTGAACTTGGGAGGGTGAGTAGCTGTAGTTTGTCTGGAGAGGGAAGATGGCATTTTGAGGACATTTCTGTGTGTTGGTTTTTGGGATGTGCAAACCTGATACTGTGACTCCTCTGCTGAGGCCTTCTGTGGCTCCCCCTCCCCTTAGCATCAAGTCCAAGCTCATTACCAGGGCCTCAGAGCTTTCCTGACTCAACACGTGTCCTTCTAAACTCTTCTCTAGCGAACCCTTTGGGGAACTTTCAGGACCTCAAATATGTCAGTCTCTGACCTCTGGGCCTGGTTCGGAATTCTCTTCCTGTGGTTGTCCATCTCCCAACTACTTGCCCAGCTCTCGTCCACACAGCTCACATCAGCCCCATCCCCGCCCCAAACAGATCAGCTCGACCCACCCACCTGTTTCCGTATAGCCCGGGACCCTCCCTACCAGATCCTGACCACACTCTATTGTCAAAGTCTCCACTATAAGCTCCTCCAGGGCCTGGGACCTCATCCATCCTCTTCACCTCCTTGCATAGCTCCTGACCCTGTACCCCCAAAGTAGTGGATGAACAAACATAACATAGAGGTACGAGGTGTTGGCACATGTATATTTCTTGGCACAAATATACTCGCTTATTGGTCTCCAGTGCCTCTAGTACAAATACCCCAGCTTTTGATTGCTGTGGGGATAGTTAGAACCAATTGGTTCTTTCATAGACTCTTGAAATATAAGACAGAAGTGGCTGGGACCTTTATCTGGTAGACAAAAGAGTCACTGAAAATTAGGGACTTAGACAAAGAATTAGGGAAAAGGAAGACCAGGGCAGGAAGACACAGCTGAATGGATTGTACAGAAGGGGTTCCCCAGCATCAACAGGACCCCCAACAACGGGCCAGTGGAGTGGTACATGCTAACTGTACACAGTCCTTCGGCTCCACTGGCTCTCCCCGGACAAGCTGTTTCCCCCAAACAGAGCCCACTTGGTATAGTGGGACCCCTGGAGCTAGATGTTTGGGGCCCAAAGATAACTCATATTCATCTGCTCTATGAGGAGGCAAACCAGTTAAGCTTTCTGGGCCTCAGCTTTCTTGTTTGTTCATCAAAGGCAATACAAAAGCCCCCAGTGTGTGCTCTTAGCGCTTACCCTTCCTCCCAGAAAAATCCACTCAGGCAAATTTCAGAGTTTTCGAAGTAAGACACAAGGAGAAATATCAATTCTTTCTCACTCTTCTTTAAATCTATAATGCCAGTGGCATCTTGACCCAAGTGAGACCAGGGCCCCGCCTACCTCCTGGGCAGCCCCGCGGCCCCTCCACTCACCTTGAGCACGTCCAGCATCTGGGCCACCTGGGCGCCCACTACGCGCACGTTGTTGACGGCCTGTGAGTAGGTGGTCTGTGAGCCCTTCTTCCAGTCCACGCAGATGCAGTTCACCTCCTCCACCTCGAACATGTTCTGGTGGGAGACAGCAGGCGTTATTGCGCGGGCCCTTAAAGCCACATCCAGCCATGGCTCAGGGACCGATGCTAGCAGCTGCGACTGGCCGTGCCCTGTCCTGGCCTGGGTGGGCACTGAGATCAGCTAGACATAGGGAAGCCTGTTGTCAGTTAGGAGTCACCCCCGGGTAAATGCACACAGATTCTCTCTCCAGCTGCTAGGAAAGCTGGCTGCTCCAGTTTTCTCCCCCCAAATTCAACAAGGCTGCTTCGGTGGGGAGAACAATTCCATCCCTCACGGAACCCCATTTGGAAAAGGGAAGGCCTCACTTGCAACCTCTGGGGGTCAGTGTCCCGCCAGGCGGTGCACATGGCCAGCTGGAATTTGAAACAGTTCTATAGAGACAGGAAGCATGAAACAGACTGCGGGGGGCGGGAGGAAGGGGGTTGCTCAAAGGGAAGGTGGGGGAGGGTGATGGGTGGGAAGAGATCAATCAAAGAACTTGCATGCATAGCCCACGGACACAGACAATGAGCCGGTGAAGGCCTGGGGCAGAGGGCAGGGATGGGTTAGAATAGGTCAATAGGGGGGAAAAGGGAGCAGATGTCATACTTTCAACAATAAAGATTAAAAAAAGAAAAGAGCCCTAGCCAGTAGGGCTCAGTGGATAGAGCATCAGCCTGCGGACTGAAGGGTCCCAGGTTTGATTCCGGTCAAGGGCACATGCCTGAGTTGCGGGCTCGATCCCCAGTGTGGGGCAGCTGATCAATGAGTTTCTCGCATCATTGATATTTCTATCTCTCTCTCCCTCTCCCTTCCTTTCTGAAATCAATAAAAAAAATTTTTTAAAAAGAAAAAAGAAACAGCCCTACAAATGTAAAACCACTCTGAATCTTTTCACATCTATGATACGAATATGTGTGCTCACACACACAGAAATAAAGGAGGTTATTCCGCAGGACTTTTATTTTTAAAGCAACCCTGGGAACCTCTGGAGAACTGGGGCATCCGCTATATCTTACAGTTTATACACTAATGTGCTTATTCATGGTGAGGCAGAGAATTAAAGGCCTGGAAAACCAAGGGCAAACACAGAATGCCTTCAATTTTCTGGTTTGTAACCTTTCCTGGTGGCGTTATAGATCAGAGTTACTAATGGTGTGCTGGGTAAATGCTCCGGTGCCAGAGAAGTAGACTGAACCAGTGTGTACACAAAAAGAAAGGAGAATAGTATGTTCTGTGTGTGTGCCTGTGCACACGTGTCCACGTGTCTGTGTGTTTGCATATGTATGTATGTGCACATGAGTGTGTTTGCCTGCTGCTTGTTTTTCTGATCAACAGGTGCTATGTTACATACAATTTGGGCAGTTTCTATGCTGCCCTTTTAGTCACCGGCCAATCTCAGTTTTTCGTTCTCACAGAAATGGCCCTAGCAACACGCGCCTGACTCTCAGGGGTGGGGCAAAGATATGAACGAAAAGAACAGAATTCCTCCTAGACAGGAATTCCAAGCACCCTCACTGGACAACAGGGCACAGACAACACTTAACCTTGATGTAGCCAGAAGCGAGGAAGCATCTGTCTACATAGCAGGTGGCATCATTTCGGGCTCCAGATGCAGTCCAGTGGGAAGGAAATTTTACTTTCGTAAAGAGGAGCTGAATTGCATTTCGAGCTCATTTACTGCAACTGCTTAAAGGGATGCAGGGACGTAGGCGGGACGCAGTGGCAGCGGCTGGCAGAGCGGGCCACGGGGACGGGAGCCGGCCCCTACCTTGCACATCTTCAGCACCCAGCTCTCATCGCCCTTGTCTATGAAGCCGTGGATGATGAAGCGGGTCTTCCTGTCTGTTTGAAAATTCGATGCCTCAATCGTTGATGGATCAGAGAGGAGGAGATTCTGTGACAAACGCAGAGGGATTGCATGTTTTTGCAGCCCAACCACTCAGGACTGCCTCTCTCTTCCATTTTCTACTTGTCCCAATGCTATAGCCTTCCAAAATGTAGCACAAAGGCCACCTCTTCCATGAAGCACCCCCTGACCTCCCTTTTCCTGCCCCACCTTCCCATGTCAGGACTCACTGCCTCCACTGGGTCTGGATCATGGCTCAAGGTCTTACCTTTCATAGCGTTCTCTGGTAAGCTCACTGCCCAAAACTGAGTCCCATAACCAGCTGGAGGTTCAGGGAAATGTGAGCCATTCATTCATTCAAGCCACCTTTTTACTGAAGACCTACTCTGCCCAGGCCTGAGGGTGCAGCTGGAGGGATGGGGTGGGGCAGGGTGTTATGGAGGAGGTGGGTACAGAGGAAAGAGACTCCTGGTGTGCGGGGTGGCACAGCCCCTGCCCAGTTACAAGGATGTTGAAAAGACAGCGGCCTCACCTGGAAGGTGTCTGGGTTCTCGTTGGTGTAGAGCAGGAAGCGGGTGCCGATCTTCTCGGGGCTCCAGGGAAGGACTTTCAGGGGCCTGATGACAGTCCCACCCCAGGGCTCAGAGTCGGAAAAGCAGCCGAGCCGACCATAGCAGATTTCTTTTCCTGTGGACAAAGGGTGGCTTGCTCAGGGTTAACTCTGGAGCTGGGAGCTGGGACGTCACTGCTGCTCCACCTGGTCACTCCCCTGCAGGTGCCTGCCTCTGCCCCACCCGTCTTTTCTTGCCCCCAGTGCCACCTTCTGGTCTGGGACCCGTCCCATCGAGTCAAAGGCCTGTGTCCCAGCTCAGCTCTTCAAATGCATTTATTTAACTATCATGGGAATGGGCACTGGTAAGTCTATTTGTTAATTCAGGCAGGTGTTTAATGCTTTCCCTAGAAAGGTCTGGCCTACGCACCCCGGGCATGAAGGCAGGATGCTGGGGAGATGCTGCAAAGCGGGTGGGTCCCCCTCATACTGGCCTCGCTCCCAGGCAGTGCCAGCCCCACCCACCTCTGTCTGGATCTGAAGTTGCCCCCAGCTGCTGGAAGCCCTGTCAGGTCTCAGTGTCTCTGGCCGGAGCTGAGACATGGGGCTCCAGTTCTCCCCAGGGGGCAGGTGTGCTGTTTCTCACCTTGGGCTGCTCCCAGCAGGAAGAGCGCGATGGCCCAGATGCTCACCATCTGCAATACATTCAGATGTTATCAGCCTCATCAAGTGGTGCCAGGGCAACGAGCAGACTCGGGGATGCCAGGCTATTTGCCCAGCCTCTCCTCACAGATTGTGGGAGAATGGCAAAGGGGACTTACCCTGTCAGACGGTCCAGGCTTCCTTTCCCTCGGGAGCCAGTGCCCGGGCCGGCTTTTATACCCCAGCTTTATCGTCTGGACGCTGCCTCAAGGAAACAGCAGGTGATGATGAAAGGTGCTGTGTGCACTTCATAGTTTAATCTGCACAAACACACCGAACGAGGTTAATCATCATGGTACGATCTTTCCACAAGCCTGGGAAGAGGAAAGAATGCTTGATTAAAAGGGGGTCCAGCCAAAACCGGTTTGGCTCAGTGGATAGAGCGTCGGCCTGCGGACTGAGAGGTCCCAGGTTCGATTCCGGTCAAGGGCATGTACCTGGGTTGTGGGCATATCCCCAGTAGGAGATGTGCAGCAGGCAGCTGATCGATGTTTCTCTCTCGTCAATGTTTCTAACTCTCTATCTCTCTCCCTTCCTCTCTGTAAAAAATCAATAAAATATATTTTTTTTAAAAAGGGGGGGGGTCCAAAGTCCCCAGCTTTGTACCTATGTACCTGTGCGTGTACTTGTGAGATCTGATTTTCTATTGCATCACTCAGTGGTATGCAAGTTCCAGTGAGGCCACAGCAGCAAACTGGAGGGCAGCATTTCCCGCTGAGAAGAGATGGATGCGCCCCCACATTGGTGAATGTAAAGGGGAGTGTCTGATTAAGAAACACCTCCTCTCTCTGTCTCTCTGTCTCTGTCTCTGCCTTGTCTCTGTCTCTGGCAGTAAGAAATACCCAAGGACATGAGCTTTGGAGATACATTCAATAGCCCCACAATAGCCTCTGACCACAATTCCCCATTAACTACCTATCCTAGTTATCTACTGCGTTGTAATGAACCAACTCAAAACACAGTGGTTTAAAACAACGGCAGCCTGGTCGGCATGGCTCAATGGGTGAGCATCAACCTATAAGTCAGGAAGTCACCATTCGATTCTTGGTCCGGGCACGTGTCTGGGTTGCAGGCTTGATCCCCAGTGTAGGACATGCAGGAGACAGCTGATCAATGATTCTCTCTCATCACTGAATTCTCTCTCTCTCTCTCTCTCTCTCCCTCTCCCTTCCTCTCTGAAATCAATAAAAATATATTTTTAAAAAAACAATAGCAATTATTCTATTATCTCACTGTAATTTTTAAAAAATATATTTTTATTGATTTTTAGAGAGAGAAAAAGGAGGAGAGAAAAACATGGATGTGAGATCTGAACATTGATTTCCTGCCTCCTGCATGCTCCCCACTGGGGATTGAGCCTGCAACCCAGGCATGTGCCCCCACCAGGAATTGAACCTGCAACCTTGGGTACATAGGGCAATGCTCAACCAATTGAGCCACACCAGCCAGGTCCACTGTAATTTTGGGTTCAGGGGCCTCTAAAGCCCATGTCACCAGACACGGTCACATCTGCTGGGTTTCCCCAGGTCCTCTGAAGGTTACACACCCCATCTTGTAAGATCCAGCCTCTGTGAGGCCGTCATGAATTACCCCCAGACATGCATCTGCGAGCAGCCTGGCCAGTTCACACAGCAGGCAGATAAGCCTTCTTGTGGCAAACACCATTGGTGCCCTCTACCTCCCCAAGTTAAATATGCCTCAGTGTCAAAGTTCACACTTCTCCAGAGTAACCAGAACACTGGGGGAGAGGAGGGGAGGGCAGTTAGAGAGGCTCTCCTGCTAAGAAAACAGAAAGGACTTCTCCCTGAATAACAAAGAATAGTCAACAACAGCTACTAAGGCTTAGAGCGTGCAGTCAAGCATTTCACACATGTTTCCGAATTTGAGTCTTACAGCAACCCCATGATTTGTAGGTACCATGATTTGTCTCCCTTTGCATATGTGGAAATTGAGGCACAGAAAGATTAAACTGTCTCCAAAGTCACATAGATCATGAGTGATGAGATGGGGTTTGAGTCCAGTCTGTACAGAGCGAAGTAAGGAACTGCTGAATATTCAGTTATTCAGAGCAAGTTATCAACAAGATCTGTTGAGTGTCAACCACGTAGAATAGGAAAATTAGTTATATAGAATAAGCTGAAATAGGAAGTAAATGTCCTGCCGAACTGCCAGACTCGGGCCATCTGGTTGACCTAAGTGATGACGTATTTAAGCTTTGGCAGTCTGTGCAGGTGGTCTAGGAGGGGCTGGCGCGCTTTACACAGACTGGGGACATCAGAGGCCTTAATGCTTTCCTTGGACAGGCAGTGCTGGCCCTGGAGGAGATTCGGGCCTAGTGAGTAAATAGGAAATGAGTCTGTAGGAGTTGTCACATGGCCCTGATGCCTCTCACACCCCTTTTCTTCCTGCTTCCACTTTGCCCTCTACACATGGCAACATTGGCTTCCATCCAACATGCCTGGTCCTTTCCCACCTCAGGGCCTTTGTGCTGTTTCTATGGCCTGAAACTCTCTTCCCTAGACCTCCATTGGGCTGGCTCCTTCTGGTCGTTCAACAACTGGCTTTAATGTCACCTTTTCGGTGAGGCCATCTCTGACCACCCCTGAAGTTTCTCCACTGTCAGCCTCCCCATGTGACCCCAGCAACTTGTTTGCGTTTTTTAGATTTCTCATGACAAAGTATAATTACCTATCCTATTTACCTGCTTATGTATTTGCAGTCATGCTTTTCCCACCTAGAATGCAATTCCCTGAGGACAGAGACCTCATCTGTTTTGGCCACAGTTGGACCCCCAGCTGCTGGCACTGTGCCTGGCACTGACATGGTCAGGAGTTAATGCAAGAATGAATGTGCCATGAATGGAGTTCATGGGCATTTTCTCCTTCTTCTCAGTGAATTTCAGGGCAGAGAAAGATGAGAGGACACAGTTTTAAGAAGGAAGGGAAAAAAGAGATGCTATTCTTCAGAGAAGCAGGAAGAATATGAACATCTGACTAGATTTAGGAGAAATAATTATACGTGATCTGTCCCCTGCGCCTTTTTACCCTTTAGCTCACCTCACTGCCAAGTTCATCTGTGGGCTCTATGCCCAACCCAAGGGAAGGACCCTACCTGTGGGGGTTCAGTGGTTGAAACCACCATAAGAACTGGTGTGTTTTCTATTGGTGAGCATTTGTTTGTTTCCAGTATTTTACTATTAAAAACAATGCCTTGGTGAATATTCTTATACATCTGTCACTTTCCACATGGATGGTGTATCTGTGGGATAAACTCCTGAAGTTGAATTTCAGGGACAAGAGATCTGTTCATTTCACATGTTTCTATGTATGTTGGCTATTCTCCCCACCCTCACTCCCTGAAACAACAGTGAAGTACAGACCATGAGCTATTTAAACAGGTAAGTTTTTAGAGGAATGTTAGGGGTCTATTGGTTGTAAGCAACAGAAATCAACTCTGGTTAGCTACATTTAAAAACAGAGAGATTTATTGAACGAATATTGGGGAATCTCATGGAATCCATGAAATTATTGAACCGTGAGACCCAGGGAAGCCCAGGAAATGGGGCCATCCCAGAGGCCTCAGTCCTCCTCAGATCCCCGCAGCCTTGGACCTGATTCTGCTGCCGGGACCCTGGCTTTGTGCATCTCAGCTCAGAATTCTTAATTACCAGGTGATTGGCCTGGCCAGGTCAGGAGCTGTCCCTGAATTAGTTAGCAATGGGGAATGACTCTTATTGGGCAAGCCAGGCTGAAGCCCACCCCTGTGCACCCAAAGATGGAGCTAAATTTGTGAACTGGGCAGCCACTACAAGAAGTGTGTGGCTCCACAGAAAGAAAATAACAATTTTAAATCAGCTTACTCCGCTAAATTTGTACAAAAGTGCACAGTCGGTGGCTCAGTGCTGGTGAGGAGGGGAATTCTTTAAAAGTATTGTGATTGTTACACCTTGAAATAATAAAGAGGTGATTCATATGAGTTAGCAAAAGTGAGTGATATTGAGAATATCATGCTAACTGAAGTAAGTTAGATGGAAAAAAAGCAAGAACCGTATGTTTTCACTTATATGTGGGATATAAAACTTCAAACAATAAATGAACAAAAACTCATAGACACAGACAACGGTATGGTGGTTACCAGAGGGAAAGGGTGGTGGAGGGGAAGTAGAAGAGGCTACAAAGGGTCAAATATATGGTGACAGGAGGAATTTGACTTCGGGTGGTGAACACATAATGCAATATGCAGATGATTATACACTTGAAACCTATATAATTTTATTAGCCAATGTCACCGCAATAAATTTAATAAAATTAAAAAAAATAAAAGAGTGAATGATGACTGGAGATTGGGTTTCCTGACCAGCAAATCTGATCAGGACCATTGTGTTGTTTTAAGATAAGAAGAAGCAACTCTCCATTCATTGCCATTAGTTGTTTGACAAGAAGCATGTCTTCATGGATAAAGTCCAAGGTCAGTGAATCAAAAAGGTGCCCTCACTTCTGATGACAGCAGTGAGGAAAAGGCAGTGTAAGAACATCAGAGCCTGGGGCCTGGGCTGACCCATCGCTGTAAAAACCCTTCCAACACCGGACTTATCTCTTCCCCATTCCCAGGCTTCCCAGGATGGAGAACCAGGTTAGAGATGGTGATAGGTGGACTGAGAAAATGGTCACAGTTCTCCACACTCTCCCTAAATATCCACACCCTCTGCAATGTGATCTTGCAGCTCCTTTCATCAACAACAGACATTTATTTCCTTATGCCTTTGGCTAGATGAATGCCTTAATTTGGTCATCAAATGTGATTGCAGTAACCACTTGGACCAGCTCAAAGCCAGCTGACCTCCACGTATGTGAGAGACCCAGCCAAGATTAACAGCACTGCTGACTCAACGCACTGTGACCACAGACACATGTGCCAAGACCAGAAGAAGCACTCAACTAACCCAGAGATTACTAACATATGCTTACTGTTTAATGCTACTGAGTTTGGTGGTGGTTTGTTATGCAGCAGTGGCTAACCAATACAGGAACCCAGCTCAGCCAGGCCTAGGATTAAGAGAGAGTAGCTGACATTGAACTCACTGTCACCATTCTTGGGCACCCAGCACCAGTTCACCAGTAAGGGTGTATTCTTTCCTAACACCCACATTTCATTAATATGCACTGTACTCTAATATACTGGCTCCTGTTTAAGTGCCCTGGGGGATATAATTGGACTAAGCCCCTAGCAAGACTGGGGCCTAATCTGCATCTTCTTTAGAGCCTCCTAGACCAAGTAATTCATTCCACACCAGATGGAAAGATTTCTAGATGAGGCTTTCAAACAATGTCAAAACACTGAAATATGTTGAATAAACTTATATCCCTCTCAGCTTTAGGAATTCGGGATTTGTATTCACACAGATCTATGGCTCTCTTTTGAAACTATGACTTCATTTCCACTGGAGAGCTGTATAGCTCGTTGAAGGTCACAAAGATATAGGTGAGGTCTCCGGCTGTCATCTGTTTGTCTACACATCCAGATGGAGCCAAACCACTGCTTTCCTACACCTGATCAGCTCCGTGTTTTACACTTTAATTTCAAGTCCAGCAGGTTCAGATACCTTGTCATTTCAATAGAGAACCGTCTTATGAATTCTGGGGGAAGAATAGGGTTGGCTCAAGCTGGGTTCTCAGAGCCCCTTAATTCCAAAGAAGCGTTTGTTCTGAGAAAGGTGTTTTCTAAATCTTTCTCACAACCTAGATACTCACCTGTATTCCATTGAACCAGGCACATACAACATGCAACCCCCTTAAGGAATTCACAAATAGGATATACAGGCAAGTAAACCAGCAACTAATATGGAGAGGTAAGTGCTGAGATGGAGAAAGTCCTAGGTACAGTGGGAATGTAGTGGGGTGGCCTATGATCCAGTCTTCAAGGGTGTGGGTAACGAAGGTGAGGAAGGTCTTCTTGGAAGAAGGGATGTCTACACAGACAGGAAGTTAGTCAGTAGGGGTTAAATAGACAGGAAGACATGGGAAAGGGCATCCTGAGAGAGGAAGAGTTTGCACAAAGGTCCAGCAGCATCTGAGATCAAGGCCCTTTTAGGGTATGTAGAGTTCTAGAAAGAATGTGGTGAGAAATGATGCTGGAGTCCTAGGTGAAAACCAGACCTTGAGGGCCCTTGCAAGGCTCACTACGGAATGTGGATTCTATCTTGGGGACCATTGGGAGGATCTTTGATTTGTATGTTAGAAAAGTCAAAGAGGCTGCAGAGAGGAGAGAGTCTGAGGGAGCCCCACTGGGAGCAGTTAGGAGAATTGGAAATCCCCAGTCCTCACCTCCTTATGTGTCATCTCTCCTGAGATGTCTGAGTAGGAGCAGATGGATAAAGCAGCAAAGGTGGGCACCCACCAAGAGGGGGCCATTTTAGACCTGGACATCTGCCTTAAGTAATCAGAGTGACATCAGTAATAGTAGGGAATGGACAACGTGCCAGTATCAAGTAAACAATATTCCTCAGCTCAATGCCACATCATATGTAGCAAAGTTCAACTGTCACTTGTGCTTCTTCAGATTAACTCCAAACTTTAGGTTTTAATCGCCGTATCCAAAAGTTTCATTGGAAAAATGAACTCATGATGACAAAGAAAGGACTGTATTGCTTCACCAACAGATTTTATTAGCAATAAGATTTAGTGGTCAGAAGTCAGCAGGCTCCCCACATGGGGTGAGAGTGAGCAGAACATCTTCCCTCACAGTTTCTAGGCTACAGAAAGTGTACCTGCGGAGAGAAAACAATGGTAAGTCAACTCCCTGTGGCCCGCAGTCGGTGTGTTACGCAGGAGGCCACGCTTTGCTCTCCTCTCCAGCACACCCAGTGCCCGAGACCAGACGTTGGCAGAGGGAAGACCTCTTCTTCTGTATAAAGGACTGGATTCTCCTTTCCAATTTTGTTTCAGGGCTGTGCAACAGTAGAGAGGAGGTGCTGGACACCTCAAAGGACAGGGAAGACTCACCTGTTACATTCTAAAACACCTACTAAACACCTGGCACACTGTCAACCAACACAACCGAGGAAGTGTAAGGTCAAGAGCATGACAAGAAATCAGCAAAAGAAAAAATTCTGAGGCTCTGGTGTTCCATTGGCGAGGCCTTCCTACTTTAACTCAGTAACTGACCTGAAATGACTAATTGTTCTCATTAAGACTGAACAATACTTGGGATGCTTTGAGGCTAATTTTCTTTAATATATAAGCATAATTATAAATTTCCTGGTACATACAAGTCCTCAGAAAATGCTCTTTTCTCTTCATCTTCATTTCTTCCCCTATGGTCTAATGGCTGGCAACTCACAAATGGCAAATTAAAACTTAAAAACTAATATTGATAAGGGAATGAAGGGCACACAATAACTATATATGAATAAAAGTGAACTGAATTTATTTTATAGTAGTTAAGAATATGTTGGAGTCAAATTTCCTGCATATGAATTCTGGCACTAAGCCTTTATTTAATTATCTGTAAAATGGGGATAATAATAGTAACTACCTCCCATCTCCACAATCAAGAGAATAAGCATATCTATCATCTCCCAATTTTTCTTCTGCTCCTTTATAATCTTTCTTTCCCATCCTTTTTCATCTTCCCTCATCCCCAGGCAACCACTGATCTGCTGTCACTATGGACTCATTTGAATTGTATAGAATTTTACCAGGAGTTGAAATTAAAGATGTATGCACTCTTTTGTCTTTTCCAACTGGTTTATTTCCCTCAACCTGAAGACCTTCCTTTAACATTTCTAATGTTGACCTGCTGGTGATAAATTCTTTTAGTTTTTGTATATCTGAAAGGTCTTTATTTCATCTTTATCTTTGAAAGATATTTTTGTGGGTATAGAATTCTAGGTTAACAGTTTTTTTCCTTTCAGTACTTTAAGACAGTTGTTTCACTGTCTTCTCACTTGCATTTCCGATGATAAGTTTGCTGTAATTATTATCCTTATTTCTCTGTGTGTAATGCATATTTTTCTTCTGGCTGCTTAAAGATTTTTCTCTTTATGACTAGTTTTGAGCAATTTAATCTTGATGTGTGTTGGTTAGTTTCCTTCATGTTTCTTGTTATATCACTGAGACCTAATGGTTTATAGTTTCACCAAGATTGAAAATTTATTCAAATATATATTTTTATCTGAAACAATTGTAAGGGTCTACCTTATTTGTTTCTTATCTCTCGGGGGTCACTTTCCTTTGTTGCTTAATGTTCAATGTCTAGAAACTGTTATTTTATATATTTTTATCTGAATTTTTGGTTGTTTTCCAGTTGGGAAGGTGTATCCAGTCGCTGTTATTCCACCTTTGCCAGAAGCAAAAGCCCTCTCATTGGGCTTTTATGAGGACTGGGGAACATGATGACGAAAGAGGCATAACACTGTGCCTCAGAATTTGGCTTTATATTCAAATCACTGGGCTAATTAATATTGGTTTGGTGCTGACCACCAACATCCTCAGCTCACTTTTTCTGGTGTTTCACTCTGCTACATATCATTTGGTTCACACACACTTTAGTCTTGGTGAGAACCCAAAGGCTGACCTTTGTCTTCAGTAAGAGGGCTAATGATCCAGAATAGCCTATCTGTATTCCTTGACAAGTTAAATATTTTTCTGATCATTTAAGTGGCAATTGGGTGAACCCAGAACATTTGGGGAAGATACACATGTTAAGCACACACATAGCACAAGGCATAGTAGCTGAATAACATCAAGTTTCTCACCTTAAATCATGAAACCAGAATTTCATTCTAACACTGTTGAGATAACACAACACTCATCTACAAATTTATCAAAGTTGTTTCCCTAAAGTTCTGCACTTTATCCTAAAGAAACAAGAGGTAGGAGGAAGCAGGTGTGGGTGGGATGTAGGAGAACCATCACAAGAGATTTGACTTAAAATCAACTTCCAGTGGGAATAGAACTATAAATGTGATTCAATACTTCAAATCTCTTTGGATTTTTATTACTTACAGTTTCCCATCATTTCTTTGCACCATGACCCGGGATGCTCCCACTTTGGGTAGAGTCGGGTTGATCACATTGTTATACCAAATAAATTTAACATTCTTCAAATCTCCAACATCCACATCTGAGTCAAATTCATTGGTATGAATACTGGATGGTCGGAGAACGCCCCTTGGAAATTAAAAGGTAGTAAAAACATACATAAATTTACATACATATACAGAAATAGATTTCTAAAACCAGTTCGTATCTCTAGTACAATAACTGATGGTACATTTGTCATTTGAATGTATTAAATAAGTGCAGACATGTATGCTCAGTGTTAGCTTGTCTGCCATCAATAACTCATATTACTTAAAGTCATTCTTACTACTAATAAAACTTCAAACATGATTTAGTCACTAATCCTCTCACAACGTAATAAATGATGGCATCATTATATCATCTTTCCCCAGTTGTTTTGTGGACAGAATTATTCTTTACTGATTATAAATCAGATGCCACTCATCCCAGTAAACATCAGGGGTTTTCTCAGGAAATAGCAGAGAGAAAAATTAGAAACAAAATTCTGAAATGTGTGAAGGTGCAAGGGTGAAATCACCTCTTCCTTTTGATGATGGGTGGCAGTAGCTTATGTTCATATAGTAATAGATCAACTCTTATGTCCATAACATATATTGAATGCGCGAGGTATTCCAACACTTAGGAAGCTTAGAGTTGTATTTCACTCACTTGAAAACTTCGTACTGCTTAGAATTTCCTCTGTCGCCAAACAAAGAAACTAGCACGTGTCCTCTGACCTTCTTTCCAGACAGAATAACAGTTACCCTATACCTCCAACCTGTATGGGGCGGGGGGAGGGGGTGGAATGCAAAAGGTCAGCTTGCAGAGAAGACACTGAAAACAGGCTAAGTTGAATTCACTGCTGCTGCACCCTGAGTAACTAATATAGGGTGTCCCAAAATTCACGCAAGATTTGAATTTTGCGTGAGCATTAACAACAACAAAAAAATAAAAGCCTAATTTTACTTGGATTACTGAATCAGATTCTAATATCTGTTGCCCTTTGATTTCAATCCCTTCAATTTGATAAGCATTACCAAGTACCAATTATGGCCCAGGAGCAGGGACAATGAAGACCAATGAAGACCACGGCTTTGCATATGTGCCAGCAAAGCCATGGAGGCCATTTACCCGATGTGCTATTCCATACATAACCCTATACTGTATACTTTATGAATCAATAAAAAATTTACAATTTTTAAATATAAACCTGTGTTTTCTATCAAAATTACTTCTTGTGTGAATTTTGGGACACCCTATACATGTGTTGGTAGTTCTCAGAGCCACAGACATTCCTTTATCTAACCTTTCAGGGGACAGGCACTGGGGGAGGGGAAGAGCAGGCCCTCTTTCCAAAGTCAATAGATTTCAAGACAAGGGAAAAGGTAAATCTTTTGATTTCAATTTCTTTAACCTGACAATGTATTCTTAAATGTTAAAAGAACTTTATGTTAAAACATAGTAGAAAATATGACATTTTCATCAGTTTATTTCATTTTTATAGTAGCATTATCTCTTTTGTCTAAATAGAGTACATTTATTTTAAAAATTATACAATTCAACTTTCCATTGCCATTGAAAATGTATTAATTTGTGGTAACCAATTTATGGTACTATTCAATTGTAAACTA